>NW_002987394.1:135428-176552 GCF_000006295.1 Pediculus humanus corporis
CTTTTAATGTAAATATATTTCAAAAAAAACTTGTAGAAGTAAAAAAGAAAATATTCAATTTAAAAACAGAAATTAAAAATGAGTGAGTTAAAAAGAATTTAAATGCAATTTTTTAAAAACAAATGAAAACAAGTAATAAAAGTAAAAAAAAAAATTTTAGGCTCCTTAAAGTTTTAGATGATGAAACAGTATTATATAATGATATCAAAGCAGTAGAAAAAAAATTACAGGAATGGGAAAAACCTGTCAATATTCAATTACTTAAACAGTCGAGACCGAATACATATAAAATTCAAAACAGAAATAAAAATCCCTCGAATGAATTTCAAAATTTTTTATTACATAATGGAGGTCATACAGGTGGATGGTTGGAACATGATCATTTATTATTTTTAAGAGAAAGAAAAAAGTACAAGGATAAGGAAAAATTTTTAGATTCATTGCAACATATTTTGCCAGGTTTTTATTTAAAAAAATGTAACTTGTACTACAAATTATAATAAATTATTTTTCGTTAAATAATATTTTTAACATTAGATTTAAGTTATGATGACCTTGTAAGACATGAAAATTGGTATGTTAAATATGAAACCCTTAAAAACTCATTAAAAGATGCAATTCAAAAATGGAAAGAAGAAAAAGTAGCTAAAGAAAACAACAATGGTAATCTTGAAAGGAAAAATAATGAGGAAAACGATAAAAAAAAATCAAATAAAGTTTTGGCAAATCAGTTAAAAATAGCAGAAAGAATCAAAGAATGGAAGGTAAATTATTTTTAAGTTATGTAAAACGAATACAAATTTATAAAAGAAAAATAATTTTTATTAATAAATTTTTAAAGAATATTTTCAAATATTTTTTAGAAGCAACAATTATGCAAAAAATTAGAAGAAGAGGAAAGAATGAAACAAGAAAAAAAAATTCTTAACAAGGAAAAAATAAAAATTAGAGAAATGAATAAAAAGAAAAAAATTGCTGTAGATCAATATAAAGCGGAAAAATTAAATAAAATTCAAGACGATTTACTAAATCAACAAAAAAAAAATTTTCAAAAATTTGACAAAACAAAAAATCATATTTTACTAGAATCTTTTAGGTAAATTTTATGATTAGCCAATTATTATTCAATATTATTATTCTAAAGAATAATCATAATTTTTTTTAAAAAGATTACAAGACATCAAGTTTCTCGAAAGAAAAAAAAATAATCAACTGCGAGCAGAATTAAAAAGTAAAAGTAAAATGGAAAAATTAAACCTTAACAAACCTTCTTTTGACTTTTTACTTCCAAGAGATCCTGATAGAGTATTTAAGCCAACTGCTATATGGACTCTACATTGTTTGCCTGAAGAAAAAAAAGAAAAACCAAATCAATTGATTGACTTGAATAAAATACCTCATTTGTAAGTTTTTAAAAATTACATTTGGTAATTTTATTATGATCCAAAGTATTAATCATTTTTTTTTACTTTCAAAGAATGATTCCTGAATGGAGAAGAGAATTAAAATGAAAAAACCCAACAGTTTAAAAAAAAAAAAAAAAAAACTCATCAGTAAAAATGTCAATTATTGCTCTCATAAAACTTATATTCAGTGGGAATAGCTACATAAAATAAGAATGTCAGTGATATTTTAAAACTATATTTTCCTACACAAAACTATGGGGTAAGTATTTTTTTTAAGTGTTTACCAAAATTTATTTCAATATTTTCTTATATGAAGTTTTGTAATGTTTACACGATGTAAAAGATACATTTTTTACCTAAATATACATTCATTTAAATTAAAATATTTAAAGTTTTTTCTTTACTCATCACTCTACATCCGGTATATCGATCGCCAATATTCAAAAAAAATTATTACTCTATGGACAGAGAGTAAAAAACGTTAAACTTAATTAAAGTTTTTTTCGTATTTAATAAAAAATATTAAAAATAATATGAAAAAAAAAAACTTCCGTTTACAATCATAACGTGATTTTATTATTATAATTTTATTTTTTAAAAAAATGGTCGAAAAAAATTCCGAAAATGAATTAATTCAAAAACTTCAACATCAATTAACGATAGCCAGAAGTGAAATAAAGAATTTGAGGTTATATATATTTTCATTTAGTCTTTTCTAAAAGAAAATTTGTCTAATCCAATTATTTAATTTTGTTTTATTTTTTTTCCATTTTTATTTTTTTTTTTTTTTTAGGCAGCAAATAATTAATTTAAAATACACTCATAAAAATGATGTTGATGAAATTCAAAATGTCCTAAAAAGTATGAAATGTCAAAATTGTTTACTTGATTCAGTAAAAGAAAAATGTAATTGTGAATTTAAAAATTTT
Organism: Pediculus humanus corporis; assembly: GCF_000006295.1. Lineage (NCBI taxonomy): Eukaryota > Metazoa > Arthropoda > Insecta > Psocodea > Pediculidae > Pediculus > Pediculus humanus. Next base: position 137,764 of record NW_002987394.1, read on the forward strand.
CAAACGATAGGAATTATTGAAAGTTGGTTTCCTGAAAAACGAGGGATACCCAGACAGGGTACATTATGTTCTGATAGTAAAGGAATTTTAATACTTCATTCCTCTGTAGTTAATAATCCATCATATGCTCTCGATGGATTAGAAGAGTTTTCTCATATGTGGATTATATATCATTTTCATAAAACTGATTCAAATCATGTTAGAACCAAAATAGCCCCTCCTAAATTAAATGGCGAAAAGGTTGGAGTGTTTAGTAGTAGATCTCCTCATAGACCTTGCCCAATCGGTTTGTCTGTTGTTAAAATAGATAAAATTTCAGGTGTGTGTTATTAATATAAATCAAACATAAAATTTCTGTTTGCAAAAAAAAAATTACATTACAATAATTTTTTTTTTAATTTTAGAAAATAAAATATATTTTTCTGGAGTTGATATGTTAAATGGAACTCCAGTCTTAGATATAAAACCCTACATTCCCTTTTATGATAATCCTACATTAATGGGAGATCATAAAGAAAGAAAAGTTGAAGGTGGAGCTGCAGACAAGGATTCATTATTGGTTTTAAATCACCAAGTTAAAGACAAGGAAAAGAAATCGGAAAATAGAGAAGCTCCCGATGGAGAAGAAGACAACATAAAAATCCCATCGTGGATAACAAATTCAGCGAGAGGAAAATTAAAAGTTGAATTTACCAAAAGAGGATTATCTCAATTAAATATGATGAATCACTCGGAACAATTAAAAAATGCTATTATAAATATTGTTGAAGAGGATCCAAGATCTGTATATTTAAAACAAAAATTAGGAAATCAATTTTACACATTTTTAATTAAAGATGTTCACGTTACTTGTAAATTTGATGATGCCAATGGTGTCGTCATCATTTATCAATTGAAAGAAGCAAATCAGGTTTGCGATTGTGGAATTCCCGAATGGCAGTGCAGTGAACATGGAAAATAAAAGGTGAAACCGAATGTTTTCCAAATAATATTTAAATATAAATATTTTTCATTACATCATCATAAACTGTTAAAAGTACTTAAATTTTAAAACCTGTTAAATTCATTAATAATAATAATAATAAGTTATCGACATTAAACCACACGATAAATTATTTAAAATATATTCATTTTGAAAATCATTTTATACTTTTAAACTCAAATATTTAAAAAAATATATTACTATTTATTTAATATCTAATATATTTACTTAAATTTGAAATATTATTTATTATTATTATTATTATTGTAAAAATTTACAAAAAAAAACATTATTGTTCCAAAGACTTTTTCCCATAGAAAAATTCATTTTTTTAATATAAAATTTATAATTATAATATTATGGTTGTGTGAATTTATTATTATTATTATTATTAAATAATGTTAAAAGCTCATTTTATTAATTAAATTAAAAATAAATTTTTAATAAAAAAATAAATAAATGATTAATTAAATTTTTTTTTTAGTCTTAGACTTGAACCTCATTCATAAAATTTTTTATTTTACTACTAATTATGAATTCTTAGAAGTAAAAATGATTTTGTTGTTGTTGTTGTTGTTGTTTTTTAAAATGCCAATTTTGGTATCGAATTAAAATTAAAAAAAAAAAAAAAAAAAATTTACGGAGGCGCCGATACTAAAGTGTTAATAGTGATAATGATGATGGTGATGGTGGTGGTGGTAATGGTGTGAATCAGTTTTTGCCTTCCTTTATTGCTTTTTTTTTTTTTTTTTTTTTTTTTTACGTGACACCAAAGCCAATCCCTTTAAGCCTACTCTTTTATTTATATAAAAAAATAAATAAAAATGCTGCAATACGCGAGCCTAAGTAAAATTTTCTGTAGGCGTTATTTATCCAATGATTTTATATGATAAACCATTCTTTTCAGTCGGAGGAGTAAGTTTGGATAGGAAACAAAACGGTTAATTTTCTCCTTTTTTTTTTTTTTCTTTTTTTTTACTCAAGATTATTAATTAATTATTCGATATTTAATAATAATAATAATAATATCAATTATTTAATATACGATTTAAAAATAAAATGAATTAAAATTATTTTAAATTTAAAAGATATTAAATAAATAAGAAAAAATGACGAAGATTTTTTATTTATTTTTTTTTACATTGATGGTTATGGCCGCTGAATTTGGCATGTCATCAACCGTATCTGCTGATATCAGTAAGTTTATTTATTTATTTACTTTTTTTCTTATCAATTTAATTTTTTTATTTTTACTTTCAAACGAATTTTACTATTACTACTACTACTAAAACTACTGCTAAAACTACAACTACTAAAACTACTACAATCCTTTTAAATTTCAAATCTTGTTCTTATATTTAGAGGCCTCATTTTTTAAAATTTTTATTTAAATAAATTTTTTTTTAGGGGAAAAAATAACCGATAATAGATAAGAATCATAATAATAATAATAATTACCTAATACTTTAAACTTATTAAAAAAAAAATTAAATGATAAATTTATTAATTAATAAATGATTACAAAATGTTCAATTAATTTCTCCATCGCTACAACTTTTACTTATTTATTTACCCGATTAGGGAGATTACTTAAATAATAAAATTATTATTATTATTATTATTATTATTATTATTATTATCATTATTTTTTCTACAATCATTTTATTACTTAAATTGTATAGATTTTTTTACAATGTCATTCACGCCTAAACAATTTTTTTTTTTATGTTTAACCTGTTTTTTTTTTTTTTTATTTAATACAAAACCTATTAAAATAGTCTAATTTATGTAAAAATTTTTTCGCCTCCGCATATATTTTCATATACGGGACTCTACTACACCTTTTTAATAAAAATATCTTATTTAATACTTCATTCATTCATTCATTCTATCATTCATTCATTCATTCATTCGAATCATTCCTTTTACTACCATTACCTTAATTTTTTAATTATTTTTTAAATATGGAGATGTGAGCTTTACGTTTTCCCCCTTCCCTTTCCTTTTGTGCGTGTGCATGTGCGTGTGCGTGTGCACGTGCATAATTTCAAATTATTCTATAATATCGACTGATAATCACTAATGATAATAATAATAATAATAATTTTTTTTTTTTTAATCACTTTGGAATGGGTATGTCGAAAGTGTCAATGAATTGATTCCTTTCCCTCCTTAACGTCGTAAAATTTTTTTTTCTTTAATGATTATTATTATTATTCGTTGATAATATTAGATTTCAGTGGGCAGATTCCCATTTAAAGATTTCAAATAATAATAATAATAATAATAATAATAAAAAACGTTAAATAATCGATTTAAAATTCGATGTGTGGGTGAAATATTTGGAAATGTTTTGTCGTCGTCGTTGTTTTTCTACGTGTTTGCACGTGTGTAAGATTTTAAAAAATTATTATTATTATTATTATTATTATTATTATTATTATTATTATTATTATTATTATTATTATTGGGTAATACCTTGACACGTTTAAATATAAGATTTGAGATAAGAAAAATTAAAATTTAAAAAATATTTATTCCAAATGTGAATATCATCAAATTACGTTAACGATCCGTATCCGTTTTAATTATTAAAAAAAAAAATTTTTTTTATTTTTTATTTATTTGTAGGTTTGAGTAAAGAATTAGAGGAAGCCATTAGAGAAAATGAATTCGTTATTGAAATGAAAGATATAAAACCAAAACATAGAATAAGAAACGGTTTGGAAATGTTATTAGTCGTTGATTTTATAAAAACCGATGAAAAATTTGTTATTTTACTCGATAGAAAATCTAAAAAGGGTAAAAAAAAAAAAAAAAAATGGAGGAAAAGAAGAAGAAAATTTTTCTTTCAAGGTTTTAATTTTTTTTTCTAGTCATTATCGAAACTGGAAAAGATGGAATAACTAAAAGCGAACATTTTTCATTGAATAATAACGTGGATTCGAAAACCGTTATAAAAAATCTTTTATTTGCTATAAATCAAGAATCGAATTCGAATGAAAGTCGTGTGACTTTATATCATGATTGTGTTAAAAAAGGAACTTTAAACATATCAAATAATTTTAAAAATATTTTTGATAAAAAAAAAAATTTACAATTGCAAGTCGTAAGGAAAAAAAAAAAACTTTTCTTTTTTTTGTTAAATAAATAACTGATTATTTATTAAATCCCGCCATGTTTTTTTTTTTTTTAGTTTCGAGAAAAACATTATTTTTTAAATATTGAACACAAAGAAAGTTTGGATGTCATTTTAGATAAAAATAATTGTTTGGATACGGAAATGCAAGCTCAACAACCCAATTCGAACGATGTGGCAGCCTACAGAAGAGGAGATATACCTGTTTTTCACGATTGCAGCGATCCAGGTATCACTAATTAATTTATCATCTTCCCCCCTCCCTTCCCTCCCTTTTAATTAAAAAAATTACTTTAAATTTTCAGATAGTCTCCTTGCAAAAACTGTCAACGCTCTTATCGAACTCATAAAACAATTGAGACAGGATATCGAACATCAGGTACTATTATCATTATTATTACTATTATTATTATGTTAAATTATTTTAATTGTTTTTAATCCGTTTGCGCTAATTAAATTTTTTCAGAGAGGTGAAATCCGCTACCTTCGAGGGATTTTGGAAAGATGCGATTTATGCGCAAGTAAGTTATCAATTATTTTTTTACACATAAGTTTTATTATCATTATTATTATTATTATTATTATTATTTGACGAAACGAGGTTTTTTGATCACGTGTGAAGGTAACAACAACATTTGGAGGTTTGGTGGTATTGATATAAATTAATATTTTTTAAACGTGATAACTCAGGGCCACAAATAGAATCCCAAATAAGATATTCATGTAAGAGTCCTTCGTCTCCCTGTTTTCCCGGTGCCGAATGTAGGGATACTCCGGATGGACCACAATGTGGACGATGCCCTCGCGGATACGTGGGTGACGGTAGAAATTGTAAACCAGGTATAACGTGCGAGGATAGACCCTGTTATCCGGGTGTTCGTTGTTACGACACCATAGAAGGACATCAATGCGGTCCATGTCCGAACGGTTATGTCGGCGATGGAAAAAGATGTAATCCGAGGGGTATATGCGAACAAAATCCTTGTCATCCAGGTACAGAAAAATGACGACGACGACGACGACGCCGCCGAATATTTATTTTTTCCCTTAAATCTCATTTTATTTAAATGAAAAGATTAATTTTAGGAGTTCATTGTACGGATATTGAAGAACCACCGCATTACAGATGCGGAAGTTGTCCACCGGGATCAACAGGAAATGGAACTTCTTGTCACGATTTAGATGAGGTAAAGGAAAAAAAATTATTTTAAACTTAATTTTTTTTTCTTTCTTTTTTTTTAGGATGGTAATTATACCTTGATCGGGTTGTGAAATTTTCCGAAGAAGATAAAAAAAAAAAAAAAAAAAACTTGTGAGATTTACACCCCATTGATATAATTAAATCTTATTTACACGAAAACGATTCCTTAAATTTTAAAATTTTTTTTTTACCTAACAACAAATTACCTGTATAACAACAAATAAATCTTATCATTATTATTATTATTATTATTATAATTATTAACGCAACCGTTTCCGTGTTTTAATTTTTATACCAATAAATAAATAATAATAAGATTTAATTTATCAAAAGGGAGGAATATTTTAAGAAAATAATTTTACTACTATTATTATTATTACTATTATTATTATTATTATTATTACTATTAGTTTTTTTTCTACTAAGTGAGTGATTAAAAAACTTTTTTTCTGTAGTTTCTTTTTTTTTTTTAAATAATTTTTTTTAATATACGGATAAATTTTATTTGATATAAAAGGATATAAAATGTTTTTTATTTTCTTATTTTATTCCTCCCAATCATCATATTTATTATCATTATTATTATTATCGATCAAATTATTATTTAAAAAAACAAAAAATTATTATTATTATTATTTTTTTTTCATCCCGTCGGAATTGAAAATGTCAAAAAATAAGTTTTTTATTAATTAATATGTTTTTTTAGTGCGATTTGGCAGAGCCTTGCGATCCCCGAGTCCGATGTACAAATTTATCGCCCGGTTTTAGATGTGACCCGTGTCCACCCGGATTTACCGGAAGTAGCGGTTTTCAAGGGGTGGGATTAGAAGAAGCTGCTAGAAACAGGCAAAGATGTTACGATATTGACGAATGTTCGGACGGACGAAACGGTGGATGCGCCCCTAATTCTATTTGCACAAATACCGAAGTAAATATAAAAAAAAAGTTTCCGTTTAAATTTTGTGAATAATAATAATAATAATAATAATAATCGTTAATTATTTTAGGGTTCTTACGTGTGCGGAAGTTGTATGTCGGGATATGTAGGAAATCAAACTCACGGATGTCGAAATTCACCGGGATTATGCCCCGACGGTACGCAATGCGATACGAATGCAGAATGTTATAAACAAAATCGATATAATAGTTATGCGTGCAAGGTACGACACATAAAACGGAAAATCTAATTGAAAAACCTGAATTCTTTAATAATGTCAGGGAAAATTTTTTTTAGTGTAAAGTGGGTTTCGCTGGAGATGGAAGAATGTGCGGTTTGGATAGAGATTTGGATGGATATCCCGATCAAGATTTAGGTTGTTCCGATGCAAGGTGCAGACAAGTAAGTACATTATCATCATTATCACTAATTTTCGTCCCGAATGCCCTACTATATTGTTTGTTTTTTTTTTTTTTTTTAAGGATAATTGTATCAGCATTCCCAATTCCGGACAAGAAGATGCCGACGGAGATCGTATTGGTGACGCTTGCGATCCTGATGCAGACAACGATGGAATTCTCAACAGTCCCGATAATTGTCCTTTGGTACCTAATCCGGATCAGTTAGACAGTGATATGGATGGAGCGGATAAACAGGGTGACGCTTGCGACAATTGCCCTACCATACCTAATTTAGATCAAGAGGATGTCGACAAGGATGGAATAGGGGATGCTTGCGATGACGATATTGATAACGATGGTTAAAAATTTTCTTTTCACCTGGATTTTACAAAATAATCGGGTTTTTCTTGTAAATACAATTAATCGATATAAATTTAAAGGTATTCCCAACGGACGTGATAATTGTCCCAAAAATCCAAATCCGGATCAAAGGGATAGAGATCGGGATGGATTGGGAGATGTTTGCGACAACTGTCCTCTCGTTGCAAATTCTAATCAATTTGATAGCGATAACGATTTGATTGGAGATGCTTGCGACAGCGATATCGATCGCGACAGGTAAATTTTCAATAAAATATTATTATTATTATTATATTCCGATCGTTGGCAGCCTACAACTAACTTTAAAATTAACAGAGACGGTATCCAAGACTCGGTCGACAATTGTCCCAGAGTCCCCAACAGCGATCAATTAGATACAGATGGAGATGGTAGAGGAGATGAATGCGACAGCGATTGCGACGGAGATGGCGTACTAAATCAAAGAGATAATTGTCCCTACGCTTATAATCCAAATCAAGAAGATTTAGATGGTATTTTTTTTATTTAAATAATAAATTTAAAGAAAGGGGGAGGGGAGGGGAGGGGAAAAATATTTAAATTAATATTTCGTTTCAGGTGATGGAATAGGAGACATTTGTCAAGATGATTTCGATTTGGATAAGGTTCCAAATTATTTAGACAACTGCCCTAATAATTCTAAAATATTTTCCACGGATTTCAGGTTATTAAAAAAAAAAAAAACCAAATCTTGTGACTGCTTTGGAAAATTAAAAAAAATTTCCTTTTAAAGAACCTGATTTTTTTTTACAGAACTTATCAAACTGTTGTTTTGGATCCGGAAGGAGATTCACAAATAGATCCCAATTGGGTTATATATAATAGAGGTGCCGAAATTGTACAAACGATGAATAGTGATCCAGGTTTAGCTGTAGGTGAGGCCACCGTAAATAAATTTTTTATAAACTCATATCAATTTTAATTTTCAATTAAAAACCACTTTTTGTCCCCCTTAAAAAGGTTACGATGCATTTGGTGGAGTCGATTTCGAGGGTACATTTTTCGTAGACACGGAAATCGATGACGATTACGTCGGTTTCATATTCAGGTATTAAAGAAAAATATTTGAAATTTTTTTTTTTTAATGAAATCGAAAACCTTAATCCTGTTTTTCTTTTTTTTTTTTTTTCTTTTTTCATTAAAAAATGTCAGTTATCAAGACAATCACAAATTTTACACGGTAATGTGGAAAAAAAATACTCAAACCTATTGGCAAGCCACACCGTTTAGAGCCGTCGCAGAACCTGGAATTCAAGTCAAATTGGTTCATTCGGGTACGGGACCGGGTCAAATGTTGAGAAATTCTCTCTGGCACACGGGAGACACGGAAGATCAAGTGCGTTTGCTTTGGAAAGACCCGAGGAAAATTGGTTGGAAAGAAAAAACCGCGTATCGATGGCTTTTACTTCACAGACCTAAAATCGGTTTGATAAGACTCAGAATATTCGAAGGGGAACGAATGATTGTCGATACCGGAAACGTTTTCGATTCGACTCTCAAAGGAGGAAGATTGGGAGTTTTTTCATTTTCTCAAGAAATGATTATTTGGTCCGATCTCGTGTACAGATGCAACGGTAAATAAATTTATTTAAAACAAGAACCAAAGTTAAATAAACAAAAAAAAAATTTAAATAATTTTTTCGCAAAAAATTTTTTTAGATCAAGTACCGGAAGCCATATATAGAGAATTACCACCGAAATTACAAAGAGAAGTGGAAATAGATACCGGAAGGCCTTTGATTAATAGAAGTTGATTGGTATAACGAATATAATAAAACAAATAATTTCTAATGTGACCCTTTTTTTTTTTTTTTTTTTTTTTAATTTTATGAGGGAGTGGGGGGGGAAGTAAAACGTCTAAAATCATCAGGGCCTATCATATGCGTGTATATATATATAGTAATCGATATTTAAATAATAATCATTAAAAGTTTTCGCTTAATAATTTCAAAATAAATAAAATGTTAATCTTAAAAAAAAGAAAAAAAGTTTTATAACCGTTAAACTATTATATATAAATAATAATATTAAATATAAATTTTGATCTTTTTTTTCTTTTTCTTTAGTTCCTTTTTTTTTCTAGTTTTTCTTTTCAGACGGTTATTAAAAACTTTTTAAGTGAAATAAGAAATTAGTATTAAAGTAAATAAATAAATAAACTTAACTTAATTTGTGTTTCGCATATTCCACGCCAACTGCATCGACCAAATTGACAAAGGACGCATGTACCCGATGGCTCGATATTTCTTTGATTCCCTCAAAGCTTCCGGAGTCTCGAAACCCATCCCGATGCGATCGTATACGGTTTCGTAAATTCCACGAGCCGTTTTCCAACCCTCTTCTACCATTCCCTACATCACATAATTAAACCATTAGGTTCGTTTTTTTAAAAAAAAAGTTAATATTTAATATGACTTTTTTTTTTCTCACCTCGAATATCATGAGAGAAGCCAATGCGTAAACGACTCCGACCCAAATTTCTTCGCTTTGAAGAGTGTGAATGTCGATTTCACCATTTGGAAGCATGCCGTTAACACATCCCAAGTTACCCTTGCCTAATTTCAAAACATTGTTTTCGTATATGCAACGAAGTGAAGAGTTAACTTTGGCGGGAGGTAACACCTATAAATATTATTTTTTCCATTTACAAATCCGGGAAAGAAATCGGGAGAAATCAACTTTTGATAATAATGATTAAAATTGAAATTACCTCGTTTTTTATTCCACAGCAATAAAGATACCATAAACCGCATAATTGATCCGACATTATTGTCGTTCCCCATTTTTCAGAACAATCGAAATTATAATATTTTCCATTCCATAGTTTTTTATCAAAAGATTGTTGCGCCATTTTTAACGTTTCAGAAAATTTATTGTAAGTGTCAACGTCCGAAAGAATTAAAGCCATTTTACACGTGCATTGTAAAGCTGCAAGCCATAAACTTCCACAATAAGCACTGAAAAAAAAAAATATCAATAATTTTATTCTATGTAAAAGCGTTTTAACAAATTTTTTATAAATTTATTTGCGTACCTTGGGCCTTCCATGGTCCACGCGTCGTACGTTTGATCAGGTTCGCCGACATTTTCAATTAGGCCGTCGCCATCTTTATCCCATCGAAGTGCATTATTCATAAGTACGCAAACACTTTTCCAAAGATACTTCAACTGATTTAAATCATTATTTAAAAAATAATCTCTGTAAGATTGAAGAACAAATTTCAAATCTAAATCCCTCCATTCCGAAACGTCGTGTATTGGATAAGAGTTAATTTTTAAGAAAGGTTCTTCAAATGGATCTCCCAAATCATGTGGTACGGAATTTTTAACTTTTCTGTATCCAATGCTACCGTTAAATAAATGCCATTGCCGTGATCTATCTTCTTGAGGTACGGTATCGCAAAAGTCTCTTTGTACGCAACTTTGAAGATTTGGCCATAGCATGGCTAAAGCAAATGATGCGTAAAAATGAACATCGTAAGTGTTGTACATTCTGTACTCATGACCTTCAAGGTATGCAAAACGACCGTATTCGCACCTAAAATTTAAGGTATTTTACTTACAAAACCAATTCTTTTCCGTTGTAAAAAAAAATACATTGAATTACCTAGGATCGTTTGCTGATAAAAGTTTTTTTTCATCTTCGTCTAAATCGAGCCAAACTGTGCCACCATCGGATACGAAATAGGTTTCATTAAAAAGTGCACTTTTATACCACGAGGGTAAATTATCATCATTTAAAATAGGATTTTGCCATTTGTCTATTTCTAAATCCCAATTTTTATAATTTTCAAAACAATAAGCAGAAAGTTTGGGTCCATTTTTTTCTTTTCCAAAAAATCTCGTATAATATTTCCAATATTGCTTTTTATTTTCATGAAAATTAATTTTTGGCATATCCCAAATCAGATTAAACTCGAGTGTGGAAACACTTTTTCCAGGTATTAGAGTTTGAGCACAAACAGCACTTGCTAATTGTTCACCATTGGCTAAATTAATGATGAGTAAAATAAAATTTGAAAAATTATAAAAACCACATTTTTTATCAGAACTTGTCGAACAAAAAAAAAAATTTTTACCTGTGTGATGTGAAGGATCGAAATCAAATTTTTCCAATTTCCCTGTTTTTATTTTATTCCAAATGTCTTTTCCATTTCCTAATGGATTCCATTTTTTAAGGCAAGAAACGTGAACTCCTGCCTAAAAACACGCTTTAATAATTACAAAAAAATAATGCATTAAATATAGATAATTTTTATAGACTGTATAATTTACAGAAATAATTAATTAAACAGTAAAAATATTTACTTTTTCACAAACAGAGATACCAAATGTATAATTCATCGATGAAATAACATGATTTATTAAAACTCCCAATATATTTCCATTCGAACAATTTTCTTTAAACATTTGACTCCAACATCCTTTTTTTTTATCTCCCTTTTCTCCAATACCATTTTGAAATGTAAATGTTATATTTACATCTTTAACTTCATTACTTTGATTTTCAATATGCCAAATAAACATTGATCCTGGAATACAGCTATCCTGAAATAATAAAAAAGGATTTTTTTTTTTTTTTTGTAAATGAAAATTTATTTTAATTCAAAAACATTTTCAAACTTTTTTTTTTTTCACCTTGTAATTGTTAGGAATGACTGGAGATATTTGTTTGCAAATAAGTCTGAGTTTCTGTTCTTCAATATTATATTCTGTCCATGATCTTGGATAAAGTCCTACATAATTTGCATTTTCTCCATTCAAAGTCCAATCCCAATTTTTTAAACATGATTTAGGAGCTCTTAAAGTAAAAAAAATTAATTAAAAAATTTTTGAAATTTTTCATAAAATATTTTATAATTTATATTGATAATAAATAATTCTTTACCTTCCACAGTTTAATACTTTTTGAAAAACAGCATTGCCTTCACCATCTCTAACAGTAAGGATAAATTGATTTCCATAAATTGTTTCATATTCGTAATTACCAGGTCTAAGCTGATATCTACAAAATTCTCCTTTAAAACCTCTACCTATTGACCCTGAACCGATTCCTCCTAAAGGCACTCCTGAAAGTGAAATTCAAAAATACTATCTCAAAACTAAAACTACAAATACATTTTAGAATCGAACAGTAATGATGTTTTTATTCGAGACCACATTTATAAAAATCAATAATAAAAAAATAATCGTACCATACATTTGTTTTCCATTAAGGTTTTTCATGTAGTCCATCAAAGGCCTCCTACCCTTGCACAAAATATAAATGCTGTAAATTAAATACCTAAAACAAAATAACATAATTACAAAGCAGAATAAGTAATAGGTAATAATAAATTATAAAAATTCTAACAAAAAAAATTTTCAATAAGAAATATATTTGAAGTGAAATGTTTAAAAATTTGAAAAGTTTTTAATGAGACTTAAAAATTTGAAATCACCATACTTTTCTAAAACTAGTTACTGAACTGTAATGGAAAGAAGAAAGAGGAAAATTTTATTTCATTCTTTTACCTTTTTATCCAGAAAAAAAAAAAAAAAAAAAAACTTAAATCAATTTAGAAAATTATATGCATATACATTAATACCTTATGATAAGAGGAATCATACTCCAAAATTGATTTAATCGGGGACGCAGATCTTGTGTCCATTTTTCCGCAAATTTATGATTAAGTTTAACTTTAAAGCCATATTCTGGCAAATTTAAATTATTTTCTTCCATTAAAAAACCTTACTGCAAATTTAAAAAGTAAAATTACATGAGACACAACACATTACTGTGCGGTAGTTAGATTTGATTCGATTAATCGAACTCGATTGTATGACGTTTAAAACGTTTAACGTTTTTTAACACTTGAAAAAAAAAATTTTTTTTTATTTTTCCTAATACTTAATTTAAAAATGTTAACTATTATTAATATTTATGAAAACTTTTTTAAAATAAAATAAATGTTATTATTTAAATTCTAATGATTTTTAAATATTGCAAAATCATCCTACCTAAATTTTTTTTTTTATTATTAAATTACTTGTATGTCAGTGTATTGTATTACTGATGTCCTCCTTAATTTTTTAAAAAAAAATAATACATTTTCAGCAATAATTTTCCAATTGTTTAAATATTCTTTTACAAAAATATATATTTCCTTATTTAATTAACTCTTAAAATAATAGAAAATTTATTTAAAAAAGTATTTTACTTGACATTTTTTTTGAAAGAGGAATGAATTGAAACAAGAAGAAGAAAAGGATGAGGAATAAATTAAAATTTTCAAAAAAAATTACTTCATGAGTAATTATATTAATATTTTTTATTTTTTTTTTGTTTATTCTAGCAAAAGATCATCCCATCAGATATTTAATTAATTAATAAATTATTTGGCTCTTATACAATTCCATTATTAAAAAAAAATAATAATAATAATTCACTTTCACAAAAAGCAATACACAGATATAGATAAGACACTGACACATTATTTTATTAAATCAAATCTAATTTTTTATTAATTTAATACCTATTTTAAAAAATATATATGTATTCCAGCATTTTATTTTTTAACAGTTATTAATTACCTAATAAAAGTAATAATAATAATAATTAATAATTTTTTATCATATTTTGCTAAATTTTTAAATCAATAAATCATATTCGACTATCACATCCAAAAACCCAAATTATTTCCATTAATAATTTTCATATATTTCATTATTATTATTATTATTATTTTCAATAAATTTGTTTTAAATATAATAATTATTATTAATTTATTAAAATCAAAATTACTAAAAAAAATTCATAAAATTTAAAAAAAAAAAAAATTAATTATTTATTGTCGAACAAAAAAAATTTCATTTCATCATCATTATTACAATTATTTAAACATTCACTTTTTAATTGTTTTTATTAATTAATTAATTAATTAATTAATTATTATTCTTTTAAGGTAATATATTTATTTATTTAATTTCAATTTAATTTTTGAATTTAATCAAAACCTGAAAATACCACTTTTGCAACTAAAATTCATTCGATTAATTAATTCAGTTGTTAACATTTTACAATAACAACAACAAAATTTGCAAATAAAAAAATTTATTTTTATTTATTTATTTATATTCTCTACAATACATTTAAAATAAATAATTCTACTTTTTTTTTTTTTCAATGTCAAATTATATGATAATAATTATTATTATTATGTGAAACAGGGAACAAGTGCTTTGGTAATGATTTTTTCCTTCATTTTCCTTCTTTTAAATTAATTTTATTACATTACAAAAAATTTTCAATCATGCCGAAGCACTAATTAAATTTCAATTGTCATTATCATTTTTAAAATAATAATAATAATAATAATAATAATAATGATAAATATTTTCGTTACTGCGTGTACAGAGAAAGAGAGAGAGAGAGAGAGAGAGAGAGTACTTGTGAACAGGCACATACCAAAAAAGAAAAATTTGTTAAGGCCATTTTAAAAAAAATCAGGCACTTTTACACATTATTATTATTATTATTATTATTATTTAAATGTGCAAAATATAAAACGTGTTATCAATTCATTAATTATTATTAAAATTAATAATTAAATCGTTTCCGGCATTTAAAAAAAAAAATTCAAATTTCAATTTCATTTTTATTTAACAAAAAAAAAACAAAACAAATTCCAATTCATTATTTTAAAATTTTTATAAAATACTGTTAATAAATAAAATTTAATCGATCCATTCATTGATTGATTGATTGATTGATTGAATTTATACTTATATAAAATTACAAACATTTAAAATACACGCGTAATAAAATAATAATAATAATAATAATAATTTTTTTCTTTTTATTTATTTTATACGATTACGAACTCGTTATCAGATAAGATATAAAATTTAATTTAATAAATCATAATCGGATAACCCTAAAGAGAGAAAGAGAAAGAGAGAAGAGAGAAAGATAAAAAGAGAGAGAGAGAGAGAAAACAAACAAATCATAAGAAAAATAAAATTTAAAAAATAAATAAAATTATCGATTTGTGATATCGATTGATAAAAATAAAATATCGATCGTTTAATAAATTTAAAAAAAATTTCATTAACCTTAATTAATCGAGGGAGGGGGGGGATAGAGAGAGAGAGAGAGAGAAACAGAAACGATTACAACAAAATTTCAACTCGGATTATTGTTAAAAAAAAATAAATAAAAATAATAATAATAATTAAAATGATAACAACAAAAGAACGTTTAAATAAAAAAAAAAAAATAATAATAAAACTAATAGAGAATACTATGTAATAATAATAATAATAACTTTTTTTTCTTTCTATCTATCTATCTATCCATCTATCTATCTTTTTCTTCATCTTTTTACAACTAAATAATTAAAGCTTAATAAAAGAAAATATCACATTTTTTTAAATCGATTTTTTTCCCCGGATTTTTCATCCTTGAGAAAATCTTTCGAAAATTTTCCCTTCCTTGAAAATAATTATTTTTCGAGAATCCGGAAAATCGCCATTTTTTTTTTTTTCCTCGTTAATTTATGTTGAGCAATCACTCACGTGTACATCCTCCATCCTTTCGTGTCTTTCTAATTTTTTTCTCTTCGTTTGAAAGACTTAAAAAAAAACCCTCTTCGATTAACAATCCTTCTTCGTTTTGAATCGGTCGCCATTTTGAAAAAACCAAAATTTTATTTACTTCCTTTCTTCCTTGTTTTTCTTATTGAGGTAAATCGATTATTTAAAAGTATTATCATTATTATTAATATTAAATAATAATTATAAATCACTTCGGAAAAAAAATGTCATTTCACTATGATTGCAATTATAACTAACGCGAATAATATCCTTCTGAAAAAAAATCCGAAACACTTTTCACTTCCGCCATTTAAATTTGTCGCCATTGTGTTGACGTCACGTGGTCGAAGTTTGGTTGTCGTCCGGTTTTTAAGCGATTCCGGATCGAACCTGAGAACGTCGGCTTGTGCTGAATGGGCGGCGGCCGTGAAATCAGACGAAGCCACCTCACCGGTCGTCATAACATCGAAAACACACCTAAAACGTAACCGGAAATTACGTCATTTTTTCGTTCCAAGAATTTTTTCGAGAGAAAATAAATAAATAATTGTTTTTACTCTATGACATTTTTTATTTTTTTTGTTGTAGTAAAAGAACCATACGCGGCAAAAAAAAATGGTATTCGAAAAACTTACCAATCCAAATAATGATCCGTTAATTTGTTATTAATTTCATTACTAAGACCATTGGAATCTTGGCAAACGTTTAAAGCTTCTTCCCACGACATGGCTTCCCCGTGATCCGCGGCTAAATTTAATTGTTCCAAATTGGGACATCCAGAAGTGCACAGTTGAAGATCTTCCCCGTCCATGAGAGCAACTTCTTCCGGAAGTCTCGCGGCAAACGACAAATATTTACCCACCTGTATTGCAAAAAAAAAAAAAAAAAAAAAATTAAAAACTCGTTCGTGTTTTTTGAATGAACTTTTGAAAGAACGTAGAATTTTATTATTATTATTATTATTATTATTATTATTATTATTATTATTATTATTATTATTATTATTATTATTATTATTAAATAAAAAAAAAAATGAATTTTAATTCCAAGTTTTCCTTCTTCTCTCTCTCCCTCCCTTTTTTTTCACCTCGGGCCCAACAACAACAACAACAACACTATTCGATGGTCTTCAATCTCCTCCTCCTTCTTTCTCTCCCTTCTCTCACCCCCTCTATCTCTATCTCTCCCACGTAATCTTATTATTATTAATATCACACCTACCTGTCTAATAACAAGGGTGGTTTCAATATATTTTAAATAAATTTCAACGACTTGATGATTCTTATCGATTTCTTCCAATTTTAACATAACGCTTTGATTAGGTCCGGACGTGTGAGTTCCATCAACGAAAGACGCTTGAAGAGGTTGATCCGATTGTGCCTCGTACGTTTTTTCCTGAGTACAAAAAGTACCTCTTCCCTTGATTATGACCGTCACCTGAGAAAGAAAGAGAGAGTAATAAAAAAATTTTAAATTTTCATTTTTCTCCACACTCGTACCTCACACATCAATCAATCAATCAATCAATCGACCGGGCTTAAATGTCGGGCTCGTAAATACGTGATTTAAAGAAAAAAAGATTTTCTAAAACCACGAAAGTACCTGTTCACGCCAAACGCGGGTAATAAAAGATAAAAAAATGAAAGACATTAGTGTGTAAACGGCCATTTTCGATTAGCCGAATATTAAAATTAGCATTAACGACAAAAAAAAAAAATGATGATGATGATGATTTCCCTTTTAGAAATAACAAACGATAATTTTCTCACCTTTTCAGGTCTCTCGGTTTTCGACAACAACGATTTCGTTTAACCGATTTACGCTTTGAAAATAATAATAATAATAATAATAATAATGATGATGATGATGATGATGATGGTAAAAAACGGACAACAACGACTGAATAAAAATTATTATAATTTATCATTTTAGTAAATATTTTTTTTTTTTTTTTTTTGTTTTGCAAATTTGACACGGGTTTAAACGTGAATAAATGGGGAGGAGGGGAGGGGAGGGGGAAGGAGGGAAAAGCATCGTGACAAGAAAATAATTTTTTTTTTGTGTTTCGAATCGTGAATCCGATAAAAAAATAAAAGATTCGATTTATCTCACGGTTAATTTTTTTCAATTCTTTTCTTATGGAAAAAAAAAAAAAAAAAAAACTGGAAACTATAAAATAATATGTGTGTGCGTGCGTGCGTGCGTGTGTGTGCGTGTATTCATAATCTTGTATACATATATATAAATTTTATATGCACATAACAATTTTATTTCATGAGGAGCAATTTAAAAAAAAAAAAAAAACGGTTCAGACGACCCTCTATGGGAAATTCTTTCCCCTAAAATAATAATAATAATAATAATAATATTCATAGTTTCGAGAACCCATACAAGATGAAGAAGCAGAAGAAAAAAAGATGATAAATTAAATACGACGTAGCAAAACAAATTTGAAGAATAATATTATAATAAAATATATATATAAATATATGAATTCGTGTTAATTTAAAAAAGTGAAATAACCAATTGTGTACGTGCGTGTGCACGTGCGCGGGTATATTTTGTTCCGTGCTGAGAATTTTATAAGATGAAAAGGGGGGGGATCCTCCGTAAAGGATTCCTTTGTTGTGAATAAAAGAAGAAGAAGAAGAAAGGAGTCGCAGGTGGGTCACACACACAATGATATATATATATAAAAGCAGAAGAAGAAGAAGTAGAAGAAGAAGAAGAAACCTTGGTTGCACTTTTAAAGATTTTTAGATTAAATGAAAATTTTTGATTATCAGGATCGTAGTCTCACCATTTTTTCTTTCCCCCTTCCCTTCCCTTCCCTTTCCTTTCCTCCATCTTTCTTTCTTTCTTTCTCTTCATCGCTCGACTGGTTGTATATCGTATCAAACCACTCTTACAACCTTATTATTTTTTTATGGTATATTATTTTAATTAACGCGTAACTAGTTTTTTGTTGTTGTTGTTGTTGTTGTTGTGTCTGTTTTAGGTATTAGTAGTAGTGCCACCACCACCACACTTTAATTCAAACGGGTCGATAAGTTCAAATCCTTTTTCTTAAATATTCTAATTTTTATTATTATTATTATTTTTTATTTTATTATTTTCTTTCTTATCGATTTATTCTTCTTCGGAAATAATAATTTTTATGACTTTAAAAAAAAACCTATAAAACTTATTGTTAAAAAAAAAAAAGCATATAAAACACACCTAAATGATAAAAAACTTATTAATTTCCAGTCGGCGAAAGCGTTATTATAATAACACGGACGTGATATAAATCATCGTTGCTGGAAAATTTTGCTGGAAATTTTTATTGTATTTCTATCATTATTATTCAATAGAAACTCGTGAACTCGTAATTTAAAAAAAAAAAAAAAAAAAGAGATTAAAACGTGTGTCGTTTTACTTATTTTAAGGTTTCCTAAGTTTATAATTCTTTTCCACCCCCCACCTCACCCCACCCCCTCACCCGTATTACCCACACTCAATCGTTTTACGTAATGAAAAAAATTCAATATCGAACACACACGAAATAAAGCGCGGACGATTGTATATAATAATAATAATAATGTTTATCAGAACCGTCTTAAAACGCACCTGAATCAAACCTAGAAATAAACGACTGCCTTAAATGGAAAAAGACTCTTGGAAATTATTTAATTTTCCCCCCACGAGCTAATCTGACAAAGTGACGAAAAAAAAAAAAAGAAAAAAAATCCGAAGACGGCACTGAACCTCGAGGCGTAGCACAGACAATAAGCATGACAGATGAATGATGAGGGTTCTATTTTCACACCATCCGCCATTCAGGTTCAAATTCCGGTTCTTCTTATTTATTTATTCTCTTTCTTTCTTTCTTTTTTTTTTCACGTCTTAGGAGTGGAATCCAACAGGGAAGGCTCATTTTCGTATTATATTCCACGTATAACTTATGACAAAAAAAAGATAAAGCTTGGAACTAACTCATCTCAAGGACAATAAATATTCGTATTATTTTCTTTTTGTGTCATCATTGGACAAAGAATTCTTCAGGATCGCGGGGCAAGGGGGTGGAGGGGGGGCGGAGATAAAAAATTATTAATTCTTTTTCCACTTACAAATTCAAAATAATAAATAGGAAAAAAACCTCGCGTGTAATTGTTGCCAGAAATCAGGTTGCCAGGTTTTTAACATTTATAAAATACCGATGGTTCCTTTTAAGGTTTACAAATACAATAATAACTGACGTTAAGCAAGAAACGCGCACGCGCACGCGCACACACACTCGGACCCAATCATTCCATCAATAAACGAACAAATAATAATAATAATAATCAATGACTGAATGAATTTTTTTTTTCTTATTTCACCGTGATTATATTATTATTATCATCATCTAAATGTGAATTGTTTGAATGTTACAAGAAATACACGCATTGTTACGAACGAACGAACGAACGTTTTATAACGAATAATAATAATAATAATAATAATAAAGCCTTTTTATTATTATTATTTTTTTTTTATTATATTTCAAGACTACGAGTCTTGTAATATTCTCTGACATTTTAAATTTAACGCGATTACAAGACCAAATAAAGTACAATGATTAGACAGAGAGGGGAAGAGAGAGAGAGAGAGAGAGAGAGAGAGAGAGAGAGAGAGAGAAAAGAATTATAAAACATTATTTCAAAACCTGAAAGTTAAAAAAATCGAGTTCACAATGATTCGGTCAAACCATCTTCTTCCACGTTCACTTCCGTTTAAGAATACCTGTAATAAAATATGAGCGCAACCCTAAATTAAACCGCCTCGTCTGTTATTATCCAATTTTGTGACATTTTTTTTTTTTTAAAAAAAAAGTTTTAAATTTTAACGTTTTTTTTTTTGTAACCGGTGTCAAATTATACTGCATTGTTTTGACATACGCCAATAAAAAATAAAGGGAAAAAGTAATAATAATAATAATAATAATAATAATAATAATAAATTTTTGGAGGTCGTCTAGAACGCTTCGGCTTGTACGTACGTACGTACGTAGGGATTTTTTTTACACCGTTCGAATTAACCTTGTTCGTTTTGTTTGGCACGAGGGACAGTCTGGGGCGCGGGCCAATTCGAGATGCACACGCCAAAAAGATGTCTCTCGTTCCCATTGACCTGAATTGAATTTCGTCTGCGTTCGAATTTGTCTCTTTTCTCTCTCTCTCTCTCTCTTACTCTCATCAAACCGAATATAATATGACATTTTTTTCTTTTTTTTTTTTCCACAATTAAATCTTTGATTCCGGGTATCGAATCCAGGTTAGTTCGCGCACACACTTTTATACGTGACGTTCAACAACTTCTCCAATTATGCATGTTGTTTAATATTTCAAGGATTAATGCTTTATTAGTATAAAAATAACGAAACGATTGTTTGCCTTTTTTTTCTCTCTCTCTCTCTCACACAGTCGGAACGCTTGATCACTTAAATAGAAAAAAAAAACCAGAGTGAAGGAACCAACAACATTCATCTGTGAAATTTTTACCTGACATTCACACCTGTTCAAAACGAAAACAAAAAATTTTCTTTTCAATACATTTCAATGTTTAAAATAATTTTTTATATCGTTGTGGGAAGAAGAAGATGAGGAAGGGCAGGGAGGGGCACCAACACACACAAACACACAATGGTCTCGAAATCGAAGAATACATTTTTATTATTATTATTATTATTATTGTTAAGATTGAGAACACAATACCAAATTTAAACCTTATTGTGTATTGGAATTTTATGTTTAATAATAATAATAATAAACATATGTGCGCACATGGATACATAAATACGTATAAATGTATCGATAATAATAATTATTTATGACGTATTCTTCGAAACTTTTTTTTAATAAAAAAAAAAAAATATTTAAAAAATGGAATATCTTACCTTCGTCGTAACCGTCGCGGGTGAATTTTCAATAACTGGTTCATTGGTAACGGACACGGCCAAATAAGGATTGTCTATTAGAGGCCAAGCACCCTTGAGCTTGCACGTTTGATACTTTGAGTGAAACGTTTTCAAATGTGGATCCCCGAAAAGTCCGCAATATCGAAACTTGTTCTTTCCCAGAAATGTGCAAGAGCGTTGAGTGACGACGGAAACGGGTACCGTGTTCACCGGTAATTTTGGTATGATGCTGGGTCTAAGCAAGGGGGGAGAGGGTAAAGTTTTTTCCGGTCCTATCAAAGCTTCGCAATTGTTTTCTTTCGACAATTGTTTCACCATGACTATCGAACTGTGATAGGGAATATTTCCGTGACATTCTTTTGCCGTCATTCTCAGGCATTTTCCAAAATTTCTAAGGATTTTACAGGATGCCTCGGTCGGTTCGGGTCGATCGATTTTTTCCCTATCGAGCGATTCCGTATACTGACTGCTACAAAAATCCGCTTTGCATCCGACACAACCTGAAAGGTACAATACGATAAAAACAAATTAGTCATGATTATTATGCGTATTTTAAATTGAAATCCACGTTTAAAAAGAAAACGCCTAATCTTAAAAATCAAAAAAAAGGAATAAGCGATGAAAAAAAATTTTTTTTTTTTTTTGAAATATGACGTCAGATTTTATACATATAAAATCAATTCCAGACAATTTAATGTATTTAATTGATATCGAAATGACTGAATTGTTATTGTGTTTTTGTGTTCTTTCGATAGATCGATCGATACATCGATTAATACATTACTTTTTTTTATTTTATTCTTTCGATAATCTCTTGCGCGTTAAATTTGATGATGGTTCACCCCCAACCCAAAGCGTACCACCAAAACCTCAATTGAAATCTATTAATAATAAGTAAAATTATCCACACCTTTTCTTCTTTTCTTTACACCCTCCCCCCCCCCAGAAACTTACAATAAAATTAAATCATTTCAAAATTTTCCTCAACCTTTTTCCATAAATGATTACTTGCTACTGTTACAACCGTTCTGTTTTTAAACCGAAAGGGAAATGAAAATTGTAGTGCCACAAAAAAGAAAGAAAGAAAGGGTAAAGAGAGCGAGCCTATCAATTACGAAACTTAATGACCAGGCTTTGTACAATTACCGTATGGATATCATTATCTTGATAACGTTTCACATAAACAATTTACCAATTACCAGGGTAATTTAATTCAATTCACTCATTTTCTCCCATTTTAAAAAAATTGTCTCCCCTCTTATTATTATTATTATCATTATTATTATTATTACTATTATTTTATCATCCATCCTTTCATTTTTACTTTTTTCCATTACTTTTTTGTTTCTCTCCCTCTCTCTCTCTCTTTTTTTCGCGTTTTAACAAATCAAAACGTAAACGATCGTACCTTTTTTCTCTTTCTTTCCCGAATAATAATAATAATAATATTAACAAAAAATACGATTCCCCGTGTAACTTAAACTACACGAAAATGTGACGAATTTTGGTTGTTAGCCTAATGACCGCCACAACATAAATAAATTATTAAATTTTTTTTTTTTGTTATTTCAAGGTTTAAGAAAATAAACGACCGTTTTACAAATTACTCAAATTCAATAACATTAAAGCGTTTCGAAACAAAATTTAAATATATCGAAAAACTCTCGATCGATAACAATCGCAAAATTTTCGATTTGAATGACGACTTTACGTATAAAACTTTCCAAAAGTCAACCCTTCACAATTTACCCCCTCCCCTCTCCTCCCCTATTTTTCATAAACATTTATTCTCGGGGTATTATGATATTAAATAAAATATGATTAATCCACGCCGAGAAAATGCATAAATTTAAATTCTTATAAAATAAAATAAAAAAAAAAATTATTATTACTTTAACACCCCCACCACCATTATTATTATTATTTTTTCACGTAATAAAAATTTTATTTAATAATTATGTTTAAATATGAGTTTTTATGAGAAACTCTCAAAAGACACAAATAATAATAATAATTATTAAAATTTATTTACATTTTGACTTCGCGCTCGCGCAAAACAAAAAAAAAAAAAACAAAAAAAACTTTTACAACTTTACTGTAACGTAATATTCATACTATTATTATTATTATTATTATTATTATTATTAACGAGTAACATTATATTACAAACATTTCTCCTCCATTTTTTTTTTTTTTTTTTTTTTTTACAACTACTAACTATTATTATTATTAAACGTTTGTAATGAGATATTATAAATCGTGTGTAAAAAGTTCAATGCGTAATCATACATTCGATAATAAAAACGAGAGAAACAGAAGAGGGAAAAAGGGGGGAGAAAGGGGGAGGTGGAAAAAATAAAATCAAAGAAAGAAAAAAGGAAAAATCACGATTTGATGATGATGAAGATGATGATGATGATTATGAAGGCGAGATTTAATAAATAAGCAGAACAAAAAATTATGAAATGAATATTCAACGTGTCATTTCGGAGAAACATTACGCGGCGAACACGTAATAACCGTGACGGATATATAAGAGAAGATAGTTTCGCTTGTAAAATAATAATAATAATAATAATAATAATAATAATAATAATAATAATAATAATAATAATAATAATAATAATAATAATAATAATCGCGTTTCCATCCTTCGAATCCATTCGAAATCTATTTTTTTTTTTTTTCAATTTTCTTTTAAAATGGCAGCGTGTAATGGCAGATATACGTGCGTCAAAAATCATTGAAATCTACGATATATCACGCAAACTGACACAGTTTCAACATTTTATATAATAATTATTATTTTTTTCTATCTAAACCGTGTAATATATATATAATACATAAATTTAATTGTATCGAAATAATAATAATAATAATAATAATAATAATATTTCAAAACATTTCATTTTAAAAAATCCTTTCTATTCCCCTTCGACATAACCGGTTCCGTTTCGAATTTTTTTCGTTTTTCTAAACCGAATAAAATAGCAGCGAAATTAAGTGTATCAACCGTTACGAAAAAAAAAAAAAAAAAAAAAAAAAGTCTTCGTGACGGTGTCGAAGTGAATTTTTTTTTTCTTTTTTTCCTACCATTCACTTTTTCATACGAAAAAATAATAAATGATCCGAAACGAAATCGGCTGCTATTTAATGAACCGATACGTGAAACCATAAAAATGTAAAAAAAAAAAAAATAAAAAAAAAAAATAAAAGCAAAAGAAAGAAAGAAAAAGAAAGAAAAAAAAACGCGAAATCAAGCGAAATTTTCAAACGCTTTCTTTCTTTCTTTTTTTTTTTTTTTAATAATAATCATTTGTTTTTCTAAAACAAAACAAACAACAAAAAAATTATTAAGTAATAATAATAATATTAACGCTCCCACAAAAAAAAACATGTTGACCATTAAAAAAAAATTGATGTGGATGAAAACAATTATATATTTAAAAAACACGATTACTTAAATCATCTGCATATATAATAAATATATTCGCCGCGTAATGAGAAATAAAATACACATTTTTATAAAAATCTTTATGTTTTATGTTTTATGTTTCGTGTTTTTTTTTTTGTTAGTGTAAGCTAGAAATAAGAAAATCCATCATAAGAAAAAATAAAAACGACTCGACATAAAAGTTTGGTACATATTGTTCCATCACGTGGGAATTCAATAACAGATTTTTTTTCTTTTTTTTTTTGTTCCGTAATCTTAATTACGCCATTTCATGTCGACGTCAACGATTTCAAGGTACGAACAGCAAAAAAAATCAAACATTGCAAAAAAATTTTCTACCCGTGTCAAAAAGAAAACCAATAATAATAATAATAATAATAATAATAATAATAATAATAATAAAAAGAATCTTACAAGTATGAAATCATAAGAATTCGTTACTCGTAGAGGAAATTTTCTCGATTTTTTTTGTACCCGTGCAAATACATAGATATTTTACTTACTCGGCAATATGGCGGCAAACGACAGGAAAAATAGTAAAAACAACAGAAGCAAACGATGCTCTTGAAATTTGAATTTTCCTCTCCAGTCCATCACTGATACTACTACCCAATTTTTATTTATTTTTCCTCGTTAAGTCATCCTGTGATTTTTTTTTTCCCCTTTTCTCTTTCTCTCTTTCAAATCGTCGTCTGTAAAGATTTAAAAAAAAAAAGTATTAATTATTATTATTATTATTATTTATTTTCATTCTTTTAAAAAAAAAAAAAAAAAAAAAAATTACTCATTTCACACGAAACGCTAATTAAAAAAAGATGTAAAACGAATTATTCCAACAATGTGCAAAAAAAAAAAAAAAAAAAAAAAAAAAAATTTCCCTGAAGCAAATATCCTGTTTAAAAAAAAAAAAAAAAAAATTAACACGTTTAGTTAATCATTCCTTTCAAACTTTAACTATTAAACCACAAAAAAAAAATCTTTAAATTTATAATCATCATCATCATCATCATTAACAACAACATGTATATTAACACCATCATCATTTCGAACATCGCATTAAATTCAACACTATTCACTTCTCTCGAATTTTCCAATGGAAAAAAAAAAAAAAAAAAAAAAAAAAACACTTTTGTAATAGTAACAAACACAAACGTAAAACCTTATAAGAACATTTAAAATCCTTTAATTTAATTAATTAATGAAGACAAATAAAATAAATAAGAATATTTGTATACATAAATTAAATCCCTTTATATCAATCAATTTATTATTTCTTTTTCAAAAAGGAAACAAATTTTTAAAAAACAACGCGCGTAATGATAATAATAATAATAAAAATAAATAAATAAATGTGTTTGGAAATAGATTTATTAGAAATCGACGAACGACGACGACGACGTTGAGAAAAAATCATAGAGTAAAAAAACAAAAATACCCACAAACTATAATTACCCGTATCCTTATAATCAAGTTATTTAATAATTATTTATTACTTCAACTTTTTGATTTAACTATTAAAGACGAAAAATAAATAAATAAATAAATAATAAATTAAATAACACGTTTTTGTACAACAATGGAGAAGAAAAATGGAGAAGCGACGAATCTTATTCACGCCAATTTTTTTTTTTTGGCATTTTAAAATGTTTTCTCTCCTGTCTTCTGCTACACTTTTCCTTATATTCTACCACCCCCCCCCATTTCCCCATTTCCGTAAAAATTCTAAAACTTTTAAATTTATCAATTACAATCATTTTTAAATGAATTCGCCCTTGGACTTTCTGCAATGTATTTTTTCAATGTCTCTTCATTTTTACCATTTAAAAAAAAAAAAAAAAAACAAATCATCGCCATTGAAAATTTCATTTTCCATTTTATTTGATTGGGGGGGGGGGGTATAAAACTCATGCAAAAAAAAAAGAGTAGCGGAGCGGTGTGAATCACCTTGAATCGTATTTTTTTTTTTTTTTTTATTTAATTTTTTGAACGATTCTTTAATTTATTGCCTCATTTCCTTAACCATCTTCGCACGATACTTAATTACATTGATTTGTACTTTGCACAACTTGAAACCTAACCTTCCAGCACTGGAAAAGTGTGTAGTAGTAGCTTATTAAATAATCCTACTCTACCCTGCTTTGTTTTCCTTGAATTTTTAAAAGGAAGCAACCTTTTTAAACCTACATCGCGAGCCTTTTCTACTACATATACCTCACGAGATCATCACGAGAGCGTTTACCCCTTGAGATGAGAACAACATTTCACGACGATTCTACCCCATTTCGAGATTATTTATAAACAATCACCGGTAGACAAATAATAATCAATAATGATTTTAGTACGAAACCATCTTTTATTATAATATTTCCCTCCCCTCCTCATCCTCCCCTAATATGTATATTAAATACTAAACAAAGTAACATAATGTTTATAATGTTGACATTGCATTTAGATTTTTTTTTTTTTTTTTTTTTTAAATCGAAAATGGAAGCTCGTATTACTGCTGATCAATTTAAAAAATTTTAAAACGTTTGATTTTTGCACGCGGTATTTTTTATGATTTTTTTCTTTTTTTAAATAATTTTATTACGCCACATTCCCCCCCCCACCCCATCCTTCCCCCACTAAACTGATTTAAAAGTGAACATAAATTATTTTATTACATATTTCGAACGACGTTCGTTTTTTTTTTTTTATGCATTTTATATTTTTTCCAAGTTTAATTCCTTTTTTTTTTTTAAATGTTAATCCACCATAATTTAAGGTGGTTGAAATGATAAAAATTATGTGGGGGTCACACTACGGATATAATTTATTAGTTTCAGACCGTTAAAAATCGCCATTTTTTTTTTCCGTATTTTCACATCGGCGTGAGATAATTTATTAGAAAAAAACTAAAAAACGAATCGCGGCGTTAAAACATTTTTTATCATTCAATGATAGGAAGAATAAAAAAAAAAAAGGAATATGGGGAAAAAACGACCAATAAACTTTGTTCCCATTCGCCCTCCCCCCTTTTTTGATTGTGTAACAGGAATGAGTACATCCTGTTGGAAGGTATCAGTATTCATACCAAAACAAAAGCTTTATAAAAAATTCGATTTAGAATAGTTTACTTGGTAAAATCCTGGAACGGATGATAATAAATCCAAACTTGAAGTATCAAGTAAAACGATAATAATAATAATAAAATTATAATTAATTTAAAAAAAAAAACGTTAAGGTCATCAACTATTACTTTAAATAAATGTAAAAAAGTGACACGCGACCTTGTTCGGTATTTGATAATTATTGTAATTAAACCTTCATTAATTTTTTTTTTTTTTTTTTAAATATTTCCAAGCTAAAAAGAATTCATTCAAAAAAAAAAAACCAAAACCAAAAGCAATAATAATAATAATAATACTGATGATATATTTACTATCGTAAAAAATAAATGTAACGTGTAAAAAATAAAATAAAATAAAATTGAATTACTTAATAATTGCTCCAAGGTATTAAAATAAAAAAAAAAAACATCGCGGGAGGGTTTTGCATGCGGAGGAAGACATTTAAAAAAAAAAAAAAAAAAAAAAAGTTGAAAGAAAATGAGATGCGCAGGTAGCTCGGATGAAAAAAGATAGAGAGAGAGAGAGAGAAAAGATTTTTAATTTAAAAAAAAAAAAAAATTATGATAATGTCAATCTCTACGGTACCGAGAGAGAGAGAGAGAGAGAGAGAGAGAGAGAGAGAGAGAGAGAGAGAGAGAGAGAGAGAGAGAGAGAGAGAGAGAGAGAGAGAGAGAGAGAGAGAGAGAGAGAGAGAGAGAGAGAGAGAGAGAGAGAGAGAGAGAGAGAGAGAGAGAGAGAGAGAGAGAGAGAGAGAGAGAGAGAGAGAGAGAGAGAGAGAGAGAGAGAGAGAGAGAACCGGAGAGAACTAGAAGAATCAGAAAAAAAGAACAACAACTTTACAAAAAAAACCTTAAATCATTTAGGTTTAAATTAAATAATGGAAAAAGAATTTTTAAGGTTTTTATATACGAGAATGGGGAGAAAAAGAAAAGAAAAGGGATTTTTATGAACGCATCACACGGGGGCCACCATCATTTTATGTTACCGAGTCTCATTTGTTATTTTCAGGTGTGAACCACGATTTATTACTCGGGACCAGGCACTTATTGAACACCGCCATGTTTAACAGGATGCATTTAATTTTTGATTGGCTCAGCCCCTTTTAATCTTTTTCTTTTTTTTTTTAAATGTATTTATTCGTTTTATTTTCAGGTCCGATTTCGTATTAACTAAGGTATATAAAAAAAAAAATAATAATTTATTAGATTTTCTCTCTAAGTTTCAAATGGGGTAGAGTTAATGTTTTGAAAATGAATAATAATAATAATAATAATAATATTATGAGGAACCGAAAACAACCGGCAAAATATTATTATTATTACGTAAAACTAATTATATACCGTTTTTAAAATTCATTATTATAATTAATCATCAACATCACGTATATCTATCAAATAATAATTTTCATAAAACCGAATAATAATAATAATAATAATAATACATTTGGTACTGAAAAAGACAAAATGAAAACAAAATTCGTTATTAAAATTTGTAAAAAAGAAAAACAATGGAACCAATTAATTTATTTCCTTTACTTTCCCCATCGACACAAAACAATTTTAACTAATTAAAAAAACAACTTGATATTAATTTCATATTGTTTTCCCTCCCCCCTCCCCACGTTTTCCTCTTAAATTTTGGGGGTTTTAACCCAGGGGAGGGGAGGGGGGAAGAAAACAAAAGAATTTAATATTAACTTTTTAGTTTGAAATTTAATTTATACTTATTAGTGATGTGGGTTGTTGTTGTTGTTGTTGTCGTCGTATTCGTGTATATTAATACGAATTAATTAATAAACCTAATGTCCTGTTTGAGTAGTAGTGGTAGTAGTAGAAGTATGAGAAAAACCAAAAGTGCAAATTTAGTTTCTGTTTAGTCACCTGTTGCTATAGTACTTGATTAGTACAAAGTCTTGCCATAATCAAAAAAGTTCAATTCACACCTAAAACTAAAATTTTCTCTCACCCTATAATCGTTTGTATTCGTAAAGGAGACAGTTAACATTGTACGACCTGTTACCGTTTAAGGTTCGTCGTCGTTAAAGTTTAGAAATGTTGGTAGCAAACCTGATAGTATCCGTTTCTTCTTTATTGATCTCGAAAAGGTCAAACGTTATTAATTTTTTTTTTTTTTTTTTTTTTTAATAAGTAAAACAGGTAGTGACTGCCGTTAGTGGCTGTTTTTCGAAGGTGTACCTTCTATATCTTTAATTCTTTTTCACTCGACATTTACTTCGATTAAATTCATACAAATTATTCGTTATTTAAATACACTAATACGTACACTCACGCACACGCACACGCACATAAACTAATCTCGAAAAAAGAGAAAAGTAAGAGAGTAAATAAATAAAATATAGACCAATTTATTTGATTATCACGACTTGCTCCCCTCCTTTCCGCGCTCTCTTTTTCTCTCGCTCCCCTTTTTTTTTATATTGTTTTGGAAAAAGGAAAAATAAATAAATAAAATTAACTTCGATATAAAATGAATTGTCGTATGAGAACGACACTAAATTTAATAAAAAAAAAAAAAAAGAGAAAAAAAAAAGAGAAAAAAAAAAAAAATTTAAATTGCGGAAGTTAGGGGAAAGGAAACATACACCATGAGACCGGCCGGAAATTCATTTTTACGAGACAACATATCTACGACACACCAACCAGCCTTGAATCGCTCGTTTTTTTTTTTTTTTTCTATCGCATTCGAGTCAAAAAACCAGATAAAACTCTTAGAAAATAATAATAATAATAAATGTTAAAATATACGAAATACATAAATAACAAAAAAAAAAATTAAATCGCATTCGTTCACAATAATAAAAACATGATTTGGATGATTTACATCGTTTTAAGAAAATAACACTAGGGAAAATTTGCAATGTTGCCCTTATCACTATGACACCCTAACGAATTTTTTTTTTTTTTTGTGATTCACAATACAATACCGATTACATTATCACAACAACAAAAAATAAAAAATAAAAACAACGACAAATGGCGCTTAAAAAAAACATATACTTGATTTATGGATTATACATATGTACGTACGCACGTAATTTTTTTTTTTTTTTTTTTCGAAACAATACACCAAGTCGCAGTTGCGTAAATAAATAATAATAATAATAAATGAAATTATTTTATTACGTGAGAATATGCGTGCAATAAAGTTGTTGAGCTAGGGAATGTTAGCTAGCAATATATATATATATATATAGGTTTTGTTTTGAAAGTTTTTCCAAACAATTAAAAACATAATCGGATAAAACTTTTAAAGTAATAATAATAATAATAATAATAATTTTTTTTTAAAGTTTAACGAGGGAAAAGCCGATTCAAAAATAACCAATTGACCGATATATATTTTTTAACGACAAGTTTTTCCGGGATTTTTTAAATAAAACAAAACTTAAAAATTATACAATTACTGTACTACTACAATTGCAACAAGTCGAATTCTTGGACGCGGTTGAATGATTTTCAAAAAAAACGAATCATTACGTCATAACAATTATAAAAATTATTATTATTGTTTAGTTTGATGAATAACGTGTTTACACGTAAAAATTTTTAAACAAAATTATTATTATTTTTTTGTTTTTAAATAACAAAAACTCATTCGAAACGTTTGTGGTATATATATGCATGTTTTGCTTTTTTTTTCGAAAAGAAATTCAATAACTTTAACGTTAACAAATGTGAAAATACAAAAATGAAATTCAATAACTTCAACTTTTTCGGTAATATATACGTAGTTTAAACCCCCCCCCCAAAAGGGCTCGACCTTTCATTTTTGTAAAAAAAAAAAAAAAAAATATGATCCTATCCAAAAAGAAAAAAAAAAAAATTCGTTTTAGAAAATCAACCTCTCTCTCTCTCACAAATAGAAAAAAAAAAAAAATTCATTAGAAAAATTGACAAACAAAACATTTAGAAAATAAGTGAAAATTTTTATCCAACGTTTTCCGCCCCATTCATATTTTCCTTTTTTCTCTTCAACCCCTTATACGCTATAAAAATCTCAAGATTTTCCCCCATTTTCTCTTCTTTTTTATTTCATGCATTCCATTATCCCTTTCCACTTTATTTTTTTCTTCGGAGAACAAAATTTATTTCATCGTATTTGTGGGGTTTCAAAATGTCTTCCCACTCATTCTCTCTCGTTCGCCTTCTTTTCAACCATCGCCATTTTTCAAAACAAATAACGTAATTTATCAAACAAAAGATTCTCAATTACAAAAGCAAAATAACTGAAGGGAAATTTTTTTTTTTTTACAACCGAATAATAATAATAATAATATTTTAAGAAATGAGAATAATATACATTATTGAAGGGTTGGAAAATTCAAAAATACCGCGCATGCGTTTCAACCTTACATATATATATTTTAATATTCGTCTTGTTGCCACAAAAACTATTTAATATTTAAAAAAAAAAAAAAAAAGAAAAGAAATTAAGTGTTATTGTAATTGCAATACAACCTACAACCAGACGGAAAATTTCATTTCGTAGTCATTTTACGGCGACTGTAATAAAACCCGACAAGCCATTGACTTTAAAAAAAAAAAAAAAAAAATTTTTTTCATCCTTTGAAAATCCTTCCTTTCATATTTTTTGAAATCGTTAACAATTAATGAAGGATGCCGAACCGTTAATAATAACATTCAGTATAAAAAATAAAACGCAATAATAATAAAAAAAAAAAAAAAAAAAAAAACTACAAATCATAATTACAATCAAAGTACTCACTATGGAAAAGAATATCAAAACAGGTTTTGTTCCAAATTAAAAAAAAAAAAAAAAACTAGAAAACCTATATAAATTAAAAATCAATTTTACGGTGATTCGAACAATACAATGCTGCTCAAAGTTAATTAAAATATTTTTCAAAACCGAGTAAAAAAAAATAAATAATAAATAAATAAAAATTCAAGGCGCAAAAATTTATTAAAAAAAAAAACTTTCATTCAATAATGAATAAATGAATGAGTCAAACACTCGTGATTATTATTATTATTTTTCGAACACAAATTATTTAGGAAAAAAAATTTTTTTTTTTTTATTAAAATTTTAATTTAAAATTAACATTAATAGCATTTTGTGCAGCAGCAGCAACAACAACAACAACAACAATCTCAGGTAAAAATAGTAATGTCGCAAAAGGTATTTTAAAAAAATGGCAATACAAGAAGCCAAAATTAAAAATAAAACATTCAAAGTATGAATGGGAGTAAGAAAAAAAAATAAAAAAAAATTAAATAAAAAAATTTCCAACGCGATAATTATTACGTATGCCAAAAAAAAATTAAAATAAATAACGTTATATATTGCCAAAATTTGATTATTATAAAATTATATATATATTTTACAATTAATAATCAAAGTTATATATATAAAAAAAGTTTCTCATGTATTTTCCCGAAAAAGCAGATCGTAAATCATACAAAAAATTATTATTATTACGTAATAAGGAAAAACAATAACCGTTCGATATTACGTAATAACCCTTTTCACATAAAGGGCGGCAATAGTGTTATATTTAATCCTGTTAACAACATGTAAAAAGAAAAAAAAAAATATATGCAAATCCCTTGGTGGATTCACGTAATGATTTTTTTTTAAATAAATAAATAAAATAAATGTTTCTTCGAGTTTCGATTCGATTATTTAAAAAAATCGAATTTTTTTTCAAATGATATTTTATAATAGCAAAAAAATACAAAAGAATTCCTCCTCAAACAAATTTATATATATAGTTTTTTTTCAATAAAAATTTTGAATGAAAATTTTTACTCAAAACTGAAATACTCGCATATGCACGCGCACACCCCAAACACACACACACACACAAATGCCACTGACATTAAAAAAACAAAACAAGATTCAACTTAATCGTGAAAAAAAAAAAAAAAAATTGTGAATTTCACAATTTTGTACTATACACGAATAAGAGAGTCAAAACCGCGTAAAATTATCATTTCAGGATTTTTTTATAAGTCTTTGTTTATCGTATGTTAAACACCAAGGATAGGTTTTGACATTTCTGGACCGCGTAGGTGTGTGTAGGCGAAACAACCTGAATGAAGGTAAGGCCTTCGGGGTTTAAAATCCTTCTTTCATTTTTTGACTTCCCATATAAATACATACGTGAGTACACGAGTACGAGTATCTTTTTT
This sequence comes from Pediculus humanus corporis, assembly GCF_000006295.1. Classification (NCBI taxonomy): domain Eukaryota; kingdom Metazoa; phylum Arthropoda; class Insecta; order Psocodea; family Pediculidae; genus Pediculus; species Pediculus humanus. Next base: position 172,072 of record NW_002987394.1, read on the forward strand.
TTAATTGAACGCAAATATAACCGATAATTTTGTTTTTTTTTTTTTTTCTTTTTGGCGTTCTACAAGTTTCGTAAATAAATTTCTCTCTCTCTCTCTCTCTCTCTCTCTCTTTAATTAAATATAATTAAATAACAAAAACATTATATATAATTTTTTTTAAAAATCCGGGCATACGTTTTTGTTTTCATTCCCATTTTTTTTTTTGTTTAACCTTTGAACTCGTTCAAGTACTTTGATAAAAACTGACAAACTCACTTTTCACGAGTTACCTCAATCACGTGTCATTGCTAATTCACGACAACCAAGTATTTTCGTTATAATAAACAAGTTCTAACAAATTTATTTATTTATTTAAATAATAATAATAATAATAATTTAAAAATTTAAACGTTTGTTTTCGTTTTTGGGGAGGGGGGGGTTTGTAGGTATAAGAGAATATATAAAAAATTAAAAGTTTTAAATTTACAAAAACTCCACGACATTGAAATTTTTTTTTTTTTTTATCAGGTGTGGGTGTATTTTTATACGTTTAAACATATTCGAAATCCATTAAAAATTCTTGTGGAGAAAAGAAAAAGAAAAGAAAAAAATATTTTTTTAACCAAATCACAAAAATTTTCAAACAGAAAAAAAAACCAACATTATTATTATTATTAATTTAAAAGCATCGTGTTACATTGGAAAAATGTATTCATGCAGAAAAGTAGTAGTTGAAGGTTTGGCCCCTGCACAGGTACATCATTTCATGCAATGTTTTTTTTTTTGAGAGAGAGGGAGAGAGAAAAAAATTCTCCAGGTCCTTTAAAATGAAACCTATAAGCAAATCTCCATAATTTGAAAAATTAAATTTTATTTAAATTCCCCAAAAAAAAAAAAAAAAAAAAACTGAAAATTTTAATTATCGGTTGACGCGAACCAGAAAATTAAATATAGTATTTCTATAAGACCATTGTTATGACTAACAACCGTGCAAGGTGTATGTAATGTTTACCTTTAAAAATCACGTTTTTCGTATAATTTTAATTATATTGAAATAAATAACAGAAAACTTTTTACGGACTAAAAAAAAAAAAAAAAAAAAAAATTTTTTTTTTTTATATACGCTTTACGCCTTTAATTCATCAACCAATGGCGATACCATAAAAACTAAACCCGGTTTTAACCCTTTTTTGTTTTTGGTATTGGGGGTTAGGTTTTGGATTTCCAAATTTCGCAAAAAAAAAAAAAAAAAAAAAAACCCTTTCGGGGTAAAAAATTTGATTTTTTTCTTGAAAAAAAAAAAAAAAAAAAAAAAAAAAAAACTTATCGAAAGTATCGTTAAAACTTTAATTGAACGTAACTTCTAAGAAAAAAAACGACATTAAAAAATAATAATAATAATAATAATAATAATGCAATAATTGCCAATAAAACGCCTTGGCAATCAATTAATGAACGACCCAAAATTTTTTGCCCATCATTTTGTTCAGATTGTGTATGCGTTTAACCAAAAAAAAAAAAAAAATAATAATAATAATAATAATAAAATAATATTTTTAAAAAAAAATTTCTATTTGTCAATTATGTTAGCATTAAACAGATGCTAACAAATTTAAAAAAATTTTTCTCATAATTAAATAATTAATTTGAAAATATTATTAAATAAAAATGAATACATGGGAATTGTTTACATTACAAGACAATTTAAAAAAATTTTTTTTTTCCAAATAAATAAATAAATAAAAATGTTTAACACTTAAAATGTGCAGATTTTATGCTTCTTTTTTTTTTTTTTTTTTTTTTTTAAAAAAAAAAAAACAAGTTAATAAATTGTTTATATTTAAACAAATAATTTTTTTTTTTATTCCCAAATGCAAATGAAAAAAATAAATGAAATTTGTTAATGAGTAAAATACATAAATCACCTAAATAAAAACTAAACAATTCTGTAAACTTATTTTATTATGCCTTTACCATCAGCATAGTTAATAAAAAAAAAAAAAACCATGAGTAATATTTTGTGAATATTCGATAACTATTATTTGTTTACTTAAAAAATAAAATTTTTTACCAATTGGAATTTTAAATTAAGATTTACTTTGATTTCGATAATCATTATTATTCTTATAATTGTCTAAATTAAAAATTTTTAAATGATCGTAACAAAAGGTAAACAATTTTATGTGATATTAATATATTAATAATAGAAATTCATGCAAAATGTTTTTGGTAATACTTTTATAAATGAAATAATTTCAATGATTAAAATAACTGATTGGATTTTAAATATTTTGTGCATAAACATTAATTTAAGATTAGGAAATGAAACATTTTTCCTTAAATTTTTGTGTGAAATTCATTACGATTACTTTGATATGTTACAATTGTAAATATTTTAGGTAAAAATTTACTTATCGCATCAAAAATGATTATTATAACTAAAAAAAGAACCATCATGCATGCCTTTTAAAATTCTCCTATATATATAAATTAATAATAAACAATAATTAAGTAAAAAAGTTTAGGATTTAATTTAAAAATTAATTAAAAATAATAAATATAATAAACCTTACCTTTTCTTCACAATAAACGTATTGTTCTGTATAATTTTCTTTCATAATTTAATTTTGGAAATTTTTTTATTTATAACTAAAAAACCACAACAGGATACTGTTTTTCTGTTTATATTTAAATGTTACATTGTTTAAATTAATGATCGTTATATTTACGTATTGTTTAAAAAAAAAAAAAAATTTAAAACTCTATTCGAAAATTTTAAAATAATTCAATACGTTTTAAAAATCGTTAAAAAAAAAAAAAAAAACATTTTTTTAGCATGGTTAAATTTAAAAATTTATTCTAAAGAAAATGGCCGACCGAATAAACAAAACAAATGAAACATTATTATTATTATTGTTTAAAATTATTATTGTTTTTTTTTATTTTATAACACGAGATAAAACAATTGAATGGCGTATGATAATACACTTATAATTTAATTCGTTGACAATAATTTTAAATTTTCTTATTCATCAAAGATTTTATACTGAAAAACAACACTTGACTGAGTTATCAAAATTATATATATATCGACATCACGTACGTTCTACTCCATGGAGTAATCGACACTGGCGCGCAGTTCCTATTGCGACTGCGCACTACGAGATAGATCTTGATATGATTTTTTATAAAAAGACATTGTCATACTATTGGAATATTAATAAAAAAACATGTTATTTTAAAATAAATTTTAACAAATTGTATGGATTATGGATTGTGCAGAATCCATGGGGGAAAAATTTTTTTTTTAATTTTTTATTTATTTATTATACAATCGTCGATAAATTAAATCATTATAAAATCAATTTATTAAAGTCCTTTAATAAATAAATCTATGTATGTATTTTTTATAAGGGGAACTTTTTAATAATATAAAGTTTATTAATAGTAATAAACTATTATTACATTATATTATAAAATATTTCGATTAAAAAAAAAACATGACGTCATTCCATGATATAATAATATTATAATTCAAAAACCACCTTCCATATTTTTTTTTTTTTGTATTTAAAATCTATATTAAAAAAAAAAAAAAAATTGATTGATTGATTCGATTAATAAAATATCGATTGAAAAAGTCTCATATAAAAAAATTTTTATTGATAAAAAAAACGACGATAAGAATATAAATAAATTATAAAAAAAATTTTAGATTTAAAAAAAAAAAAAAAAATTCGTGCGTTTCGTTTGTTTGTTAACTAAAAAAAAAAAAATTTTTTTTTTTCGTCAGACAGCTTGACTCCCACACTTATATACCATTAAAAGAAAAAGGGGGGGACACGTAAAAAAAAAAAAAATTCGGCAGTATAAAAAACTATTTCTTCTTATAAAGTTTTTTTTTTTATTTTTTATTTTTTAAAATATGCCTGAAGAAAATTTCACGCTATTCAGGTTGGTTAGTCTTTAAGAGAGAAAAAAACCTTTAGAAAACCGTTCGAAACCATTTTGAGGGTCAAGGTTTTAATATTTCCAAAAAAAAGACGTTTTCAATTCTATAAAACTTTTAAAAAACAATAACATCGTTAATATTATCATTATTATCAATACTCTATAAAAATTAAAAATAAATAAAAAAAAAAATTAAACCTTAAGGTAAAATTTAAACAACAACAAACGCAATATAAATTAATTTTTTTTTTTTTTTTTACATTACGTATTGTAAATAAATAAATAAATAAATAAATAGTTTTAATAAATTTAAATTAAATAAATATTTAACAATATAATTAAAAAATCTTATTTATTAATAAAATAAAATATTTATTAAATCCAAAACAATTAATTTTATTATTATTATTTTGTTAAAATTTTATTAAAATTACCAATAAAAATTTTTGTGACTTTTTTATTTATTTATTTATTTAAACTAATTAATTAATTAATTAATTAAATTTAAGTTTTAAAGCTAACGTTAACTGTAAGGATATACATAAATAAAC
>NW_002987394.1:176572-198730 GCF_000006295.1 Pediculus humanus corporis
TAATAATAATAATAATAAAAGAAAATTCTATAGAGTGAGTAAAATAAAAATAAACCTTGATCATAATAGTATGTGTGTGCGTGCGTGTGAATGTTTAAAATATACCAAAAAGAGATTTTTATTAAAAAGAAGACGAAGAACGTGATGAATGACCAAATAGTGAGGATTATCTTTAACAAAAAAAAACCTTAAAACCTTAAAAGAAATAAGGTAAAGTTATAAATTTAAAAATTTTTTTTCTTATTATTTATGACAGATAAATATCAATGGAATGACATTTTGGGGGGGAGTAAAAATTATTTTCTTCTTTTATTATTATTATTTAAAAGAAAACGACATAACAAGAAGAATTTTTTTTATATAATAAAATTTTATATTATTGTTAAAAAAAAATTTTTAATTCGACCCTAACCGTCAAAATTTTTTTCCTTTTTATTTATTAATTTTTTTTACATGCTACATAATTCTCTATATTATTATTATTATTATTATTATTATTATTATTATTTAGTTAAAAGGTACAAATTTATGTATTTAAATCCTTCGATTTTTTTTTATATTTTTAATAAAATTTTTTTTTTAAATTAAAAAAAAATAAAAAAAGTTGTAACAACCCCTTATGTATAATAAAATTTAATTTTTTTTGATTTAAAAAATTTAAATTAATAATAAAAGAAAGAGAAAATGATTTTGAAAAAAAAAAAAAAAAAAAAAACAAGCAGACGAAATAATAATCACGTCCATATTATTATTATTATTATCATCCGAATTAAAATCCAATACATTATCATTTAAATTTTTAAATTCCCTTTTTAAAGAGCAATTATCCTTTTTTTTTTTTTTATAACATGTCAAATATATTTAAATTTAAATTTTTTTTAAACAAATCATTCATTTGATCGAAATGATCCCCACGTAAGCTTATATGTGTGGCTAATAGAAAAAAAAAATTAATAATAATAATAATAATAATATTTTACGAATGGTTAATATATATATATATATATATATATATATATATATATATATATATATATAATTTAAAATAGAGTTGACGTTTTCTCTCTCTTTCTTTTTTTTTTATGGTAAATTTAAATAAAATAATATTATTTTTAACTTTGTGTTTGTATAAGATATTTTAAATTAATCATAAAGAAAGAAAATAAAAAAATTAAGCAAACCTTTCAAAAAAAAAATGTTACATTTATAAATTACAAGAGAAAAGAAAAATAAAAAATAAAAAAAATTATGTACCATTAATAATAATAATAAAAAAAAAAATTCCAATTTATTTTTCGATGTGAGAGTTTGCAACCGAAACAAATTTTATTATTATTATTATTATTATTTAAACGTCGGCTACAAATAGATCCGACGTCTCATAATAATTTTAAGATTAAAGTCAATTTTTTTTCTTTTTTTTTTTTTATTTATTTATATTTTTATACTTTATAAAGAAATTTTTTTTAACTTTAAAATTTATTTAAAATTATAAAAAAAAAATGCTACGTTAATCTTATAACGCCATTTTCTTTTTTTTTTTTTGCATAAAATAAATGAAATTTTCATTAAAAAAAAATACTAAACACATTAATAAATATATTTTGAAATAAAGGGGACACTTTAATCTTTTTTATTTTTCCCCCTTTTTGATTTTTCACTAGGAACAAAATGACTTGGAAAAAAAAAAAAAAAATTTCCCCTAAAGTTTTAACAAGAAAATCTTCCATAAATTACTTTACACGAGATGAATCATCATCATCATCATCCTTTTCCCCCCCCCAAAAAAAAAAAAAAAAACCAATTTTATTTATTAAATTGCACCCATGAGCATCATTGATTATATCAAATCAACAACATCCTTTCACAATTAATTTTTTTGTTTTAAATTACAACTACTCGAATTTATTTATTTATTTATTCCCCCTCCCCTCCCCTCCCCCGCAGTTAAAAATTAAAAATAAAACGATTTCGATTTTTAAAAAAAAATAATTTTTGAATTTCCTTCCGGAAAAAGGTGTAAAAAAAAAAAAAAATGGCATTTAATAATTTTTATTTGTTTATTATTAAATAAATATTTTATTTAAATCACCTGGTCTGGATTGAAGATTTTTCCAGTTCCATAAGATTTTTTTCCAATTTTTCACATATGTCAACATCGGAATATTGATTTTTAATTATGGTTAAAGTACTCGTGGCAGCTAATTTACAAGACATTAAAACGTCTGGTTTGTTTATAGATAAACCAACTGGAAAATTAACAAAAAAAAATTTATTTATTTACTCAACGTGGTACCCCACAAAAGTTATATTAAAAAAAAAAAATAAGAAGAAAAAGGCAAACAAACCTTCCACCAATTTCGAAATAACGTATATAACTCTATTACACGTTTCCAATTTTTTTTCCCATCCATTTTTATTAATGGCAGAACGATGAGATTTTATTAATAATTGATATTTTTTATTTAAATTTTCCATTGAATTATCATCTACGATTTCGGAATACAAAAACCAAAGTTCCGGTTCGTTAAAAATCTAAAAAATAAATAATTTTAATATTTTATACCGTTTTTTTTTGTAAAGAATCAACTCAAGAATTTAATTTTTTTTTTTTGTCACCTGACTCGTTAATCGTCCGAATAATTCGAGTAATTTATTTCTGAACTTTTCCACATTTTCATTTTCCGCCATATTGTGAGCTTTTGCCGTATTAAAACCGATTACTAAAGCATTTAATACCGACACGTCTAAATGTTTTTCTTTGATGTTTAATATTTCGTGATAGCTTTTGATAGCCTAAAGCATATAAAATCATTTTACTATAATTTGTCTACCCTCCTAAATTTTTTTTCATGAAAATCACTCACGTCTTCAAACATTTTAAGATCGCATGATACGACCATATAATTATCCCAAACTTTCCAATTTGAATAATCTACTTTTAAAGCTTCTTGCAAAGCTCTCCAAGCTCTTGATTTTTGTTTTAATTCGCAATAACATCTTGCTAAATTGTTCCATGCCTCAAAACACTAAAAACAGTTAATCACGTTTAAACTTAACGCCATTAAATGATAATTAATTTTTTAACAATACAATTACTGATTTAATTATCGTTTAAACTCAATAACGACTCAATATATTTTACAAGAAAATTTTATATTAGGTTTTTATTGTTTTTGTGTTACCTCCGGGTCAAGAACGACATATTTCCTATATGCAGAAGCACTTATTTCCCACTTTTCTTCGACTAAAGCCGCATAACCCAGTCTGTACCACACTTCTTTTTGTAAACTATTTATTTCTAATGATTTTTGAAAATGTTCTATACTCTTATCGTATTCCTTTCTAAAATTATTTATTTTTAAGTAAACATCATTGATTAACTCTAAAAGAGGTAAAAAAAAATTAAATTTTAATACCTATTGTAATAAAAAAGTGCCCAATGTCTTTGAGATCGAGCACTCCTTTTGTTAGATAATTCCCAAGCTTTTTCATAACAGGAAACATCATCTGTGGCATCACCCAATAAACACCAAAGTTTAGGACTCGGATTTTTTTTTAATTCTTGTTCTATTATTTCTTGAGCCTAAAATAAAAATTAAGGTTCGGGAAAATTTTTAAGATTTATTAAAATTTTCCACAATTTTTTACAAACCTTGTGACGCATTTGCAAAACGTTATAACAAAAAATAACATTTTCCCAATCTTGTAATTTTATATAAATTTCTAAAGCTGATTTTATTGAACCTATTGATGCTAATACATCAGCCAATAACGATTGGATTTGCCATTTTGGAGGTAAATATGATATGAAAAAATAACTAGATTTTTGTTTAAATGAAATTTCAGTCTCCGAATAACTGTCTGCTAAAACCTGAAACAAATAACGACTCATTTCAAAAATTTCTAATGAAGTATTTTTTTTTAAAATTAAATGTTACAGTTTAAAATACCTGAACTTGCATCATTGAACGTTCAACCGTTCTTTTGTGATTGGATTCTAATTTTGATCTTAATAATAAAGTTGTTGTTCTAAAAGACCAAATCTTAGGCTGTTCAAGAATGCAATGAATTAATGGTTGCAGTTCTTCATCGGCTAAACTATCTTTAGGTTGAGATTTTTGAGTTTGAAACCTAATTTTTTTTTTTTTTTTTTTTCATTATTATAATTGTTTAATATAAAAATAATAAATTGATTTAATAAAAATAAATACTTACAAATTACTCAATATTACAGCTTGTTGTAATCCTGTTAAACTAGGATATGTGTTTAATGAATTATCGATAAATTTAATTTTATCCAATCTTACTTCGTCATCTAATTTAAGGTCTTTGGGTAAGGCACATGTTTCTACTTCTAATTCTTCCAATGAGGTATCATTATTAAGTGTAACTTTTAAAATTAACTGAGCTAAATCACTGCATTGAAATTTTGTTCTTTTTCCCAAAGCTCCTACACATTAAACAAAGTATCTGGTTATGGTAAGAAATCGAAAATGCAATAATAATTTACAAATTTTTTTTTTTTTAAAAATATACATGCCTGAAAGTGATATTTCAATTCCTGATAAATCAGTAGCTTTTTGTACATCTGTTTTAGAAATTTGAATATTATTAAAATAAATGTAAATTCTTGCAAATTCTAAATGCAGAGCAATAATAGCAGCTTTTGAATAAGAATGTAAAGAAGATTTAATTTCATCAACGATAATATTTATTTTTTCAAAAAGTTGAGGTGATAATTCATCCAAAATTTGTTGATTGATAAATAAACTTCTGAGAAACCAAATTTTAAAAATCTGCAATTTAAAAGTATGTTGTTAAAAGAGTTTTTGAGTTTAATGATAATTTAAGTATTGTAAAAATAACTACCACAAGATCATTAAATGCCAAATATGAATTTTCCAAGATTGTTTTGGAAAGGTACAGTAATGTAGGATATTCCACAGTTGATACAATACTTTCTCCATCTAAAACTAAATTTTTTAAAACATCTAGTTTCGATTCCAAGATATTATTCGGAAATAATTCTTCTTCAATGATAATATTAGGACCAGTCCAATTTTTTCGAATAAATAATGCTAAAAGTGATAATCCTCCAGCCAATATTTCTATTTTCCTAATCATTCGATTTATTGACATTATTTTAATTGTTAAATTTCTAATGAAATATTTAAGGATTAAGTAATACTTACTTATCAACGTTATAAGATGCTTCTACCTGAGTTTGAATATAAGCTTGCAGATTTTTTTGACAATTATTATCAACTGTAATACTTTTTAAAAGATTTTGAAAAAAAGGCAATTTTAATACTTCTAAATATTGACCTTTGTTAAGATAATCAACTGCAGAACATTTTTCAAAATCTGTTGAAATATAAAAAGTTTATTTAAAATAAATTAAGGCACTTCTTTAAAGGTATTAAAAGGTTTGTAAATCTCAACGGTTTTAATTTATATATTTCAAATAAATAAAAATTTATGTCATGCATTATTACACCATGTGAAGTAAAACGTAAAATGTATTTTTTTTTTTAAAATTTTACCTTTTGATAATTCAAAAACGCTCAAAAGAAGATTTTCCGTAACCATTATTTACATAAATTATTAATTAACAAATAATTATTCAAAAATGTAACTTATATTTTTAAAGAAATTTAATAAATAACGTAAAAGTTACTTATGATAAGGTGCCATAATTCTTTAACGAGAACACGTTTTTAAGTTTTGGCGCGAATTTATTAAGTTTAAACAGTTTTTAAAATTTTTATATTTACAAATGCAGACCGTTTTATTTATTTAAGTTTTAGGCAGTATTGAAAAGAAAAAAAGATAATAAATACATTTTTTTTTTTGATTATTAAAAAAAAAACTATAAAAATATTTTAGAAATGATAATTTTTACAATTTTTAGTAAAATTTAGTACTTATTATTAAATACAATTACATTATTTAATTGGATCTTTGTAAAGGTTTTTTGAATTTCAAAGAAACTTAGAAAAAAAATTTTAAAAAAAATATATATTTGAAAATACTTTAAATCTAAAAAAAACTACAAAACCCAGCTTTTATACGTTGTAGTCCATGGCGTTGTATGAGCCCACTTTGGAAACTTTGACAGAAAATTTAAAAATTCTTTTGTCCGATAAGATTTATCGTGCATGTAATGCCCTATAACGGCTATATCCATAACGGGATTTAAATCATTTTGATTCATCTGTAATTTTTACCTCAAATTAAATATAAACAAATAAATATTTAAAAAACCAATTAAAGATGATCATTCATTACTTGTAAATCGACATCGAATTCTAACGAGCCTCCCATAAGACCGTGAGAATAGTAAATCATGTAAGTCGGCCTATCGTTCCATCTTTCAATTTCTTTGGGCTCAGATTCATCAAAGCTCCAATTGATGAGATTAATTCCAGGTTTCGGAGACATGACCAGGGTAATATGATCGGGACCTAAAATAAATTTCATGTTAATTATTTATATAAAAAAAGAAAACCTAAAATGAACATGGGTGTGAAACAATTGGTTACTAAACCTGTAACTAATATTCTGATTTTTCTAACGTTAATCAATATTTGAGTTTGATTAACGATTTCTAATGATGTCGGATGATGAATTAACGGTGGGTCGGCAGGAATAAAAACACTGTACGCTCTGCAATTAAAAAAAAAAAAATTTCTTCTTCTTTTTTTTTTTTGCTTAAATTTATAAAAATTCTAGCTAAGGCTTTACTTTTTTTACTACTTACGCCGGTCGAACAAATCTCGATGTGTATACGGGAAAACCACAAAAAAGTTCTGTTCGACAGTTAAAATGGCTAACGCGTGCACTTTCTAATTCTGGAATAACTTTAGATATGTAATTAAGGTTGTTACGATCCAAACTTTGAACAAAAAAACCAGAATCGGATTTTACAACTGAGCCTTTAGCATCGTAAAATGTTCTTTCGCAATGCTAAAAAAAAAAAAAACAATTAAACGATTATCGTTCGAGAGGAAAGAAGTAAAAGTGAGAATAAAAATCTCATTCATGCACTCACAAAAACTCACAGGACGTAGATCTCTGAAGAGCAAGATTATTTACATTATCACTATAGGGAAATCCGTGATTGGTGTAAATAACACCAAAAATGGTAAAAATATGTACGGCAAATAATATAGAAAGAAAACTTTTAGAACTTTTTAATAGTAGTATCAAAGGAACCTAAAATTTACATTTTAATTATTTCAATGAATTATGAGAAATTACAATTAAAATAATTCATTTCATCGACTTACAAGATGGCTAAACAATATGGTTGTACAAATTAAAGTCAAAGCTCCAATTAAAATTTCTGGATTTGTGTGAGGTCCCATTCTTGCAGTCATTGGAATAAGTATTGCCATTATTTTAACGGTTAAATGAAAAATGTAAAAAATTGGTAAAATAAGGCATGCGAAATGAGTAAACAAATAAAATTTAACTGCAATAAAAAAAATTATTTTGAATGTTATAAACAAATAAGAAGTACTATCATTATTTAAAAGTTATTTTTTTTATTTTTTTCAACATTATAAACTTACTTGAAAATTTTGTTTTGGACATTGTAGATATTAAATGAGTAACGGATAATGGTAAAAGAACAAGCATGGGAATAAAAACGGAACGAATTTCCAATAGGGTACCGAAAAAAATTATAAGAGTCCAAATAAATTGACCTCCATTTATGTAACGAATACATTTGTGTCCTGGAGAATCTTTCTTCTGTGAAAGTATTAAAAATTATTTTTTAAAAAAAAAATAAATTGTTTTTTCATTTTTTTTTTTTCTTACCAAAAAAAAATTAAAATTCTTACTGAAAATGTTTGAAGGAAAAATGGAAGAGCCATCGAAAAAATTATGGGACAACCGTATAATGGCGCTATAATCCATGATTTTAGGTACCAAGTCATCGTTGATTCGGTCAAATCCAAAATTTTAGAAATTAAAAGTACAGAACCACCAGCTAAAATAAAAGAAAGAAATGCTCCTCCAACAGATAGCAAAAAATTTTTCATATGGGAATTCGGATAATCTAAAAATTAATTAAAGCAAATTTCATTAAAGAAAAAATAATTTCCCTTAAAATTTGTATATGGTAAGTGCAGTATTGTACCTGGTAAACATTTGCAGGTTTTGTAAATGGAAAATAAAGACAAAATAACGGTTCCCATGTTTAAAATAATTGCAAACGTGCTATCGTAATAAATCATAAACAAATTGAAAACATCAAAGTAAACTGGTTTGGCCTTTTCATGATTTGTTTCAAGTTCTGAAGATTGGGATAATTCATTTATCAAAGCAAGCATATTGTCTCCTGTATATTGATAAACACCAGGTTTAATGAAATCCATGGTGTCATATTTTGTATGGTAAACATAACCGTTGAAGGCATGAGCAAAATCTAAACCTGTAATTTCATAATACCATAAAATGAAATTGTAAATTTAAAAAAAATTATCGAGACAAAAATATGTACCAGAATAATTTCCAAAATCTCTAAATATTCTGAAATCGGTATCAGAAGGTATGATGCCAAAGAGAAATACTTCTTCTGCAGTAACCGTTCCACAGGGACGAGGTACCGCGTTTTTATATGCCTAACAGTAAAATAATCTATAATTAATAAGTGGGTAAAAATTAATTTCGTTAAAAAATTAAAGTTGTATGTTTAAAACAAAGTCCTGATTTTATATATCATTAAAGATGACATGTTGATAGAAGATAACATAACATCACATAAATTTTGTATTTAAATTGTTTATCAACATACTTTTATCAGCCATGACTCCCCAGTAGTTTGAAATAAAATTTCTTTTCCTCCACTACCAGCAGAATCTAAATTTATTACTGCCTTGACTTCTTTACTCCATTTATGTTGAGATGAAAAACCGTGAGATGCCTTTAAATAAATTTATTAAATTTAATAACTCATATGTTTAAAATTTGATTATGAGTGATAAGTTTCTTACTTGAAGGGGATTTTCTTCACCTCCATTGAATAGAAAAATTATATTATTTTTTAAAGGTTTTTTACTAGTGCTTAATATTCTTAAAATTTCTAACATGACAACACAATTTAAGCCATTATCACTTGCACCTGAAAAAAAAAAAATTTTTTTAAATTGATTTTTATTATAATTTTATGTGTTATTTTTTTATTAATAAAAAACAAGAAATTCTTACTTTTTTCTGTCAAATAAATGAGATAAATTAATTTAAAATTAATTATATTGGGAAAAATTGACTAAATATTTTAAAATCAAAAGTTGAGGCCAAATATCCTATTAAGAAAATAAAGGTTTTTTTTAATGCGTTTTGTATGAAAACAATATTAAAAAATATTAGACTTACCAGGACTTTCTGGAACAGTATCATAATGGCAATTTATTAATATACTATTATTTGTATTTCTAGAACTTATTTTAACAATAATATTTTGTAAATTAGCATATACATTTCGAAAACCGAATGGTTTCAAAAGCAGAAAATAAGAACCAGTCGGTTTTTGTACATCAATTTCAATTTTATGTATTTTTTCAGCTTCTTGAACAATATAAGAAATTTCTCTGTTTAAAAAGTCAACTGCTAAAACTTCATTTTCATAGCTTCCAGTAACTCTAGTTCCCAAAGCAGTCAGTCTTTTTAATTGCATTTCAGCTCTTTCTCCGATAAATCTGCAAACATTTTTTAATTACAAACAAGTATGCATTAATTATCAACAATTGTAGTACTAATACTAACCTTCCAGGATATAAATGTGCATCCTTCAATTTTATTTGGTCTGGGAAATAATTTTCATAATTATAAAAAAACCTGAGAATAATTAAAAAAGAAAAAAGAATAATGTACCCAATATAATTGGGTACTGAATTATTTGTAGCTGTCTTGTCAGAAAAAGTTGATGTATTTTTTAAAAAAGTTTTCTCATTTTTAAAAACTTTTCTTAGTCTTAAACTTTCTTCCTAAAAATATTATGATTAAATATAAAATTAATGTTTTACTGCACTCATATTTTTTTTTTTTTTTTAATTAACCTATTTACCTCCATAATTAAAGAAAAATTTTTAAGTTTATTTTTAAAATAAAAATTTAAACTTAAAGTATAACTGAAAAAATTTAAAAAAAAAAAAAAAAAACGGTAATATTTTTTTAATAGTTATCTGATAGACATAAGTGTTTGAAATAAAAGTTTAATTTATCAAAACCGGCAATTAATTGCGTCGTTATCATTTAACATAATTAAAAGTAAAGAAAAATAATTAATCTATTAAATTTGTATAGAGTTTGAGAAATTCATGAGTAAGTCAATTTAATTACGTTCATAGAGTAAGAAAAAGCTTTTCTTCATTAACATAGAGTGAGTAAAATAAAATACTAAAATTAGGTATTACATATAGGTTTGTAAACAATTGTTAATAACAACAAAAATAAATCATCATTATTATTAAATTATTATTTTAAATGAATTAAAAAAATTTTTTTTTTTAAAATATTTTTTATCGTTTTATATTTCGTTCTATTGTTGAAAGACATTGCAGAATTAAGAAAAAATGGCGAAAAGCAGTATAATTAACACTTGAAAAGAATCAATAAAATACATTAAATAAACACTTGAAAAAATTTTAAATAAAATTACAGTTTTTCTGTTTTTTAAATAAAAAGAAATTATTTATGAATTTGAAATAATGTCGTCCGAGGGAGGGTTAAAAATTGAATCTAACGAATCTGTAGAATTTCTTACCAAAGAAGCAGAAAATTTAAAAGCTAAATTGGAAGAAGAGAGACAGAAATTAAATGATGTTACATGTAAGATTCTTGATTATTGGCTTAAAATTTAATAATGCTTCCAAAAATTTTTAATGGTTTTTTTTTTGTGTAGTATCTTCAGTTGCTGATAGACTGGAAGTTATTACTTTTTTGAATATAAAGCCAAGAAGATTACTTAAAGGACATCAGGCTAAAGTATTATGTTCGGATTGGTCTCCAGATAAAAGGCATTTGGTATCTTCATCACAGGTTTGTATGTATTGCTTGAAAGAATATTGTCAATATGGTCTTATGTATGTAAAATATGCCTTGCTTTATACAAAAGGGAGGCTTGTACTGTACTGTATAAAGTCATTGAAAGTAAATTTTTAAAAAATTTTTATGGCATAAATTTATTGATTATTTAAGTATTGGGTTTTATGCACTTCTTAAAAGCTTTAATTCTTTATTTTCAAATAAATACATTCGAAAATTTCAAAATTTTATTTAAATTTGTAAAGTAAGGTAAATTTTTATGGGCTGGTGAATGGGAAAAATTTATTTTAGGATGGAAAAATGATTATTTGGGATGCATTTACAACTAACAAAGAGCATGCTGTTACCATGCCAACTACTTGGGTGATGGCTTGTGCTTATGCTCCTTCTGGAAATTTGGTTGCATGCGGGTGAGTTTACATATTGTTTTGTAAATCTATAAGAAAACTTTTAAAATTGTTTTTATTATTTATTTGTAATACAAAAATTATTTCAGGGGATTAGATAATAAAGTAACAGTTTACCCTCTTAGTCTTGAAGAAGATGTAACTGTAAAAAAAAAAACAGTTGGGACACATATGAGCTACACATCTTGTTGTACTTTCCCCAATTCTGATCAGCAGGTAATAAAAACAAAAAAGTCCGTCAAATATTCTGTCATTAAAATCATCAACAAAAAATGAATTTGTTTTTAAACATTAATTTTTAGATTTTAACTGGAAGCGGTGATTCTACTTGTGCTTTATGGGATGTTGAATCGGGTCAACTCCTACAAAGTTTTCACGGTCACAATGGGGATGTTATGTCTTTAGATTTGGCACCATCTGAAACAGGTAATACTTTTGCCTCTGGTAGCTGTGACAAAATGGTTCTTATATGGGACATGAGAACTGGCCAAAGTGTTCAATCCTTTGAAGGACATCAGTCGGACATCAATAGTGTCAAATATCATCCGAGTGGTGATGCTGTCGCAACAGGTTCTGATGATGCCACCGTAAGTTTTTTTTTTTTTTTTTCATTTTAATTCACCAATCGGTTTTAAATATTGTTAATGGTTAAGTTAAAAACTTTTTTTTTTGTGTCAGTGCCGCCTTTTTGATCTTAGAGCAGACAAAGAAGTTGCTATTTATACCAAAGAAAGCATTATATTCGGTGCTAATTCCGTTGATTTTTCAGTTAGTGGTAAGGTTTTTTTAAATTATTTGACTTTGCCATGTAAATTTTTTTTTTGGTAACATTCGATTTAATTTTCTAGGTCGTTTATTATTTGCCGGGTATAATGATTACACAATTAATATTTGGGATTCTCTCAAATGTGTTAGAATCAGTTTATTGTACGGTCACGAAAATAGAGTGTCTTGTTTGCAAGTTTCTCCGGATGGAACCGCACTTTCAACCGGTAGTTGGGATTTCACGTTGAGAATTTGGGCTTAAAATTGCCATTTTAAATGATTGATTAGAAGTTTATTACAAGCATTTATATTGATATTAAAAAGAGTCTAGATAAAAATTGAAAATTGTATTTAATACTATATTTAATTTTAAGTACTATTAAATAAAAATGTACCGTTAAATTTTAAAGGAAGCTTATTAGTAGGAGAATTTAAATCAAAATACGTTTTTAAAATTTTAAAAAACAATTGTTACCACAAAAAAAAAAAATAGTCAAATTTTTTTTTTATAATAAGTGATTTTATAATCACATATTGGGGATCCAATAATTTAATGAAATATAAATTTAATTAAATAAATATTAATTAAATAATTTAATTTATGATAAAGTGATTGGTAGTAAAATTATATATAATTAGAAAAAATTTAGAAGCGAATAATACATATATATATATATACATATTTTTAGTGAAAAAAAATTAATACCAAACATTATTATTAATAATATTAATTAATATTGCCAAAAAAATTTTTTTTTAACTTCATATTTATTTTTAAAAAGGAAAAGAATAGAAATCGATTTTATTAACTTATTTATTATTTCTTACAAAGTAATAAATTATTGTTTATTACTGCCAAAGTGTTTAATAACGATTTTTTTTATTTAAAAAAATAACTTTTTAGAGGAAAAAAATTAGGCATTTATTAAAAAAAAAAAAAAAGAAGCATTTAAATTGTATTTACATATTAATAATAAACGTTAGTTTTATTCATTGTTCGTTAATTAAATAATAATACTAATAATAATAATTGATGTAAATAATTTTTTTTTGTCATTTAAAAAAGAAAAGTATGGTTAATAATTTTATAAATTATTGTTTTGAATTATAAAATAATTTTTTTTTTATCATTATATCATTTGTTTTTATTTTATTATTATAAATTGTTATTATTTATTTATTAATTCAAGCATTTATTTATTAAAGTATTTTTATAGTTCAGTATTTATTATATATATATATATATTAAAAATAAAGTAAACTTTTTGTTTATAAAAAAATAAGCCTGGCGTTCAGCGTAATTATTAATAAATGTAAATTTAAAATTTAATTTTAAAATAAAAAAAATTTTAAATTGAAAATAAATAACCAATTTTTTTTAACTTATTCATTCACAAATATATATTTTATTATTATTATTATCTATCGTTACGTCATAATATCAGTACCGTAATACTTGATTAAAATGTGATCAATAAATTTTTATAAATAATATTTTACTGACTTATTATAAAAAAAAGGAAAAAAAATTTTTTTTTTGTTAATTTATTTAAAAAATTTATTTTTTTATCGATAAAAGTTATTGATTTAAATTTAATCTAACGTTATTATTATTATTTTTTAATAATTTTGTAAAAAAAAAAATGTTTAGGATACAGATAAGGAAAAACATAGAAAATTTTTTCTAAAATAGAAGATTATCTGATATATGCAATCGATTTAAAGAGGTTTCTCATTTATTTATTTATTTTTTTTTTTAAATATAACTTAACGTAAAAATTATTATTATTATTATTAATATTTACATTCGATAAAATTTTTTAAATGTGATTTTATTATATATATAAATATTTCACCTCAGACTAATCAAATTAAAATTGATTTTTTAATTTTTTTTCATGACACATAAATAGATAAAAAATGGATGATATAAGTGATAGAAATTAGATTTTTGATATAAAAATTATTATCTGGTTTCTCTCTCTTTCTCTCTCTCTCTCTTATTTTTATCTAAAAAAATTATTAATATTATATATATAGATTTTATAAAGAAAGATAGATTTATGAAGTACTACGAAAAAGTGCGTCGTTACTTATTTTTTGTTTTTGTTGTTTTCGTTATTTTAGAGTAAATTATTATTATTATTTTTTTTAACGGTTTTTTATTTTTGTTTATATTTTTTATTAAATTTTTATTTAATTTTTTTTTATGTAAGTTATGTAAGTTTTAAAGTAAGTAAGTTTCTTTATTTTAATGTAAGTTAATTATTTATTTTAAAAAAAAGGGGGAAAAAAGAAGAGAGAAAAAAGAAGCGAGATAAATTAAATTTTTAAATGAAAAATTATTATTATTATTATTACTAATAATTAAAAAAGTTGTTCGTTTATGTTACCACTATCATCATTATTATTATTATGTATGTATGTTTTTTTTTTTTAGTACGATTTAAAATAATTCGAATCAATGTAAAATCAAATGGAAATTTTGTTTAAATGCCTCTCATAATAATAATTATTATTATTATTTAAATATACTTAAAAAAAATAATAAAAAAAAATTTTTTTTTCGGGGGGTTGGGGTGGGGGTGAGGAGGGGGGTTTAAAACGCTTATGCAAATAAAAGTTTATTTTAAAATTATTTAAATTTTGAATTTATAACAAAAAAAAATTAAATATTTTTTTAAATTTTGAATCACGTGTACACACACGCACACGCACACACACACACACCTTACGATTCATCGGTTATATTAATGATAATAATAGTAAATATTACGATTTATGAAAAGACTTATAATTAATTAAATTAAAATAAAACAAATACAAAAAAATTTTTCCTATAAGTTGTTGTTTGTTCAGTTAACAAAAAACTCGGTTTTTGAAATTAAGAATAAATTTTTCTTTTTTAATAAAATGAATTCCATTCGATTTTTTCTACCCCGCCCCCGGCCGCTCGCCCCCCATCTCTCTCTCTCTCTCTCTCTCTCTTTAAATAAAAAAAAAAAAAAGTGTTAATCAAAAATTTTCACGTAAATGCGTTAAAAATAAATTACAGCAACAACAACAACAACAAAAAATTTTTTTTTCTTTTTCGTTATAATTTTACGAATTTTAAACGGGGGGCGAGGAACGGGAAAGAAATTTTTGTTGTTGTTTGCGTATAAACGATAATTTATTTATTTATTTTTAATAATAAAAAAAAAATTTATTAATTAATTAAATTAAATGTAATTTATTATTATTTAAAAGTGCTACTCGTTATTAAAGTTTATATTATTAATAAATTATACATTGGTGGATAAATAAATTCATTCATTCATTCATTCATTCATTCGATGAATATTTTTTTCGTATTTATACACTTTACTATTATTATTATTACTTTTATTAATAGAGTAATAATAATAATAATAATTAATAATTTTAACGAGTTAACCCGAAAATTCGTAATAATAATAATAATAATTGCGTGATTTTTTTTTGTTATACATTATTAAAACGTTGTAAAATGTAATAATAATAATAATAATAATAATAATAATTATTCGTTTTGTGTTTAATTTAAAAACCTTTTTATAAAAAATCGAAATTAAATGGAACAAGGTTTCTCTCTTTCTCTCTCTGTCTCTCTCTTTCTCTTTCTCTTTCTCTCTCTCTCCCTTTCTCTCTCTCTCTCTCTCTCTCTCTCTCTCTCTCTCTCTCTTTCTATAAAGTATAAGAAAGAAAAAAAAAACAACCGGGTAATGATTTGCACTTTATTTTTTTTACGCACGTTAATAAAATAATAATAATAATAATTATCTCATAGTTATTCGAAATGTTGATGATTAAATTCAGACGACAAACTTGTTTGATAAAATAATAATAATAATAATAATTGTTTACTTTGGTTAACCGGATAATCCTCGTTTTATTTTAAAATAAATTATAATTTATTACTTAATTTATTTATTTTATAAATAAATAAATAAGTAAATAAATCTTTTAAATTTTTACATAAATCATAAACAAAAATACATTTATTATTATCATTATTATTTTTTTAAACAATTCATTTTTAAATAAAACTCTTATACTTTTATTTAATATAAAAAGATTAAATAAATTTTTTTACAAATCAATTATATTTTCAAATTTTTATTCACTCGTTGAATAAACAACGTGAAATTGATAATAATAATAATAATAATAATAATAATAATAATAATAATAATAATAATAATAATAATAATAATAATAATAATAATAATACTTAAAAATAAAAATGACGAGTAAATAAATTAAATAAAAATATTTTTAAATTTTAGATTTATTTGATACTAATTTATTTTTTTTGTTTTTGTATTTATTTAAAATCTGTAATAAATTTTATATTATTATTATTATTATTAAAGAAAATCGTAATTAAATATTCTTTTTTTTTGGGGGGGGGAACACTAAAACAAATAAGAAAAAATAAAATAAAGAAATTTTTTTAAATTAAATTTTCAGATGAATAAAAATGGGATCCGATAAAAATATAAAAATTCATCAAACGACAACAAGACGAACAAAACAAACAACAACAACAACAACAACACGTTCCGCATTTACATTCGGCCTTTTATTAACAACAACAATTTTTTACAAAAATGATTATTTTTATAATATATTAATAAATATTTGGTTAACGGGAGGAAAAATTCGTTTATATTTATGGAATCAATTTTTAATTATTTTTGGAGAAGATCAATTTACAATATGGATAACGGGTAATAATAATAATAATTATTTTATATATATTTACGTCATAATTTTTTGTTTTTGCGGCTTCTTAACAAAAAAAAAAATTAAAACTTTTTGAAAAATATTATTATTATTATTATTATTTGCCCCATAGTTTTATTTATATATTTAGTAATTTAAGAGATAAAAACCAAAATTAAATGGTTTTTATCACGTTCAAACTTGTTACGTTTTGTCAAAAAAAAAATAAAAATAGTTTTGTAGAGTTTTTTAATTGAATTTTATTCAAAAAGTAAATTTCATTTAACGTCCCAAAAAACCTTTTTTTTTATATTTTGTCCTGCCCTCCCCCCATTCCCCCGGGAAAGGGAGGGGAGGGAATGAAACAATTTTAATTCAAATTATAAATATTTCGAGAGAGACTTTTTTTTTTTTTTTAAAAATAATTTTAACGTATTTTTCACAGGTGCTACGTTTATTTTAATTTTTGAATACTGGATTGTCGGAGGATTGTATACGTGGATGGATTTAACATTAAAACCCGACTTTTTGAGAAAATTTAAAATTCAACCTGGAACAAATGAACCCTTAAATAAAAAAAAATTTTTCCAGGTAAAAAAAAAAAATTTAATTAAATGAAAAATTACTCCGGAAAAAAAAAAAAAAAACCCCGTCAAATCGTATATCATCATCATCATCGTCATCATTATTTATTAATTTAATTTTTTTTTTTTTATTTCAGGTTACAAAACAGGTACTAGTCAATCAAATAATAATAAGTACGCCGGTTATATATTTAGGTGGAAAATTATTTATTTGGAGAGGACCGCCACCGATACGACAACTTCCGGATTTTCATTGGATGTTATTACAATTTTTATTTTTCCTTTTAGAACAAGAATTTTTTTATTATTACATACATAGGTGAGTCATTTACGTCATCGTATACGTCATCGTCATCATTTAATACGTCAGTAAATAAAATTAAAAGAAAAAAAAATTTTTCTTTTTAAAAATCTTTTACAAAATAACAATAATAACTTATTTACTTTTCTTTTAAAAAAATTAAAATCAGCCGTGTTTTTCCCACATTCTTTGAGTCACGTCATTTTTCACGTGGGGTTTTCTTTTTTAAAAAAAAAAAATGTTCTAGAAAATTCGATTTACTCACAAGTTTAAACAACAAAACGAACGTGCTTTGAACTCATCACATTTTTTTTTATTTTATTTTTCATTACGTTTTCACATGGTTGATTTTCATTTTAACCAATCTTCGAATGTTCAAATGATAATGAGAGAGAGTGAGAAAGAGAAAAAGAGAGAGAGAGAGAGAGAGAGAGGTAAGAAGAGAGATAGAAAGGTCTTTGACGTCGTCATCCCTTTGTTTGACTTACACACATAATTTATATTTAAAAAAAAATTTTCTTTTTTTAATTTTCCACCACCACCACCATCATCATCATTAATATTATTATTATTATTATTATTATTATTATTATTATTATTATTATTATTAATATATGTATTTTTTTTGGAGGGGGAAGGGGAGGGGAGGGAAATTTAAATTTAAAATCAAAAATTAAATCATGGCGAGGAAAGTTTTACGTAAGGAAACTCATTAAATATTTTCAAGTGATTTTAATTATTCAGTTGTTACCACTAGTGGAAATTTGTTTTCTTTAATTATATTAACAAACTTAAAAACGATAATGATAATAATAATAATAACAATACCTTTTCAATACAATAATTAATATATATATATATATATGTATAAACTTATTAATATTGATTAAAACGTTCATTTTTTTATTATTGTCGATTATAATCGATCGATAATTTAAACAACAATTATTGTAATAATGATGATTTTTGTTTATGTTAAAACATATTCAAATTATTATTATTATTATTATTATTATTATTATTACTTAGGGATGAATGAAAATTTGTTTCTTATAGAAAAAGTTGTCGAAAGATATTCGAATGTAAAGAAAAAAAAAATTCTTATTGGAATGTTGACACTTAAATTTAATGAAACGATTTGTGACGTAGGAAGTGTGACGTAATAGTATCGATAAAAAGTTTTTTTTAACGTGAATATTAATTCGTCTTCGAGAGAGAGAGAGAGAGTTGTCGTAAACCTATTCACGACCCCTAAAGGAAAAAAATTTAAAAGTTATCTGACGGGGAGGTTTGGAGCCTAGTTTTCTTGTTCATCATTTTCAAAATTAAACCCCCCCCCCATAATTCGTTTTCCTACGAACAAAAACGACGACGACGACGACCATCACCATCACCACCACCACCGCCGGCACATTTTTTAACGAACAAAAGAATGAATTCCATTGTTTGATTCTTATTATTTAGTTTTTTTTTTTTTTTTTTTTTTAGAAAAAGAATCATAAGTGAATGAATATGGAGTTTAATTTTTTTCTTTTTTCTTCTTTGTTGGCTTTAGAATTAGGCCTCGAGACAAACGTGTTCGTTTAATTTTAGTATTTGAAAACTCTCTCTCTCTCTCTCTTTCTCCCATTCATTCTCCCATTCAATTGTTTTATATATATATATATTTAATAATAATAATTCTTTACAAAATTAAAAATTAACGAATTTATATATAATTATTATTATTGATTCTTTCGTATCTTTTCGAACGTGATTATACCAAAAAAAAAATTAATTAATTATTTATTGTTAATAAAATTGTTCTTTTTGTTTTCAAAAAAATTGTACACATTAAAACGACAAAATTTTTTTTTTTTTTTACCTTGAATTAATAATAATAATAATAATAATAATAATAATAATAATAATAATAATAATAATAATAATAATATATTAAAATATAAATTTTTTTTATTAAAAAAGCCTCAAAACGTTGAGGTTCGAAACCGTGGAAAGTTTTTCTTTCATTTATCCTTTAAAAAAAAAAAAATTTTTTTTTTTTTGTATTAAAAAAAGGAAAGAAAAAAAGGAAAGAAAAAAAAGGAAAGAAAAAAAAGGGAAAATAATGTATTAAAAAAAAAAAAAAAGGTTTTTGTTAATTTTATTTTATTGAAACAAAAGTCGTCGTTTCCGCAATTTCGAGTTTGTAAAATATTTCATAAAGTAAAAAATTATAAAAAAAAAAATTCTTTGTGTGCCTCTCTCTCTCTCTCTCTCTCTTTCGGTTTTTTTTTTCCTTTGTGTCGTACATAAAAGATGACAATTTAATTTAATTTAATTAAAAAAAAAAATTTTTTTTTTTATAGGTTACTTCATAATAAATATTTTTATAAATTATTTCATAAAAAACATCACGAATGGACGTCACCGATAGCCATATCCGCTATTTATTGTCATCCGATCGAACAAATTTTTGCAAATTTATTTCCGGTTTTTTTCGGTTGTTTTATTATAAATGCACACGTGACGACGTATCTCACGTGGTTTTCACTCGCCATTTTATTTACGTTAAGCGAACATTCGGGATATCATTTACCATTTATGACGTCACCGGAAGTTCACGATTTTCATCATTACAGGTGAGTTTAATATAAAAATAAATAAACTTATTCGATCGTATAATAAAAAATAAGAAAAAAGTTTTCGTCGTAAAATTTAAATAAGAAAACTACTTTTCTTACGTTTTTCTTTTTTTTCTGCTTAAAATTTTTCATTTTATGGTTTATTAAAACCTTTTTTTTTTTTATAAAAAAAATACGAAATTCGTATCATTCATTATTTTATATATATATTTAAATTCATTGTTTTTTTTTTTTATTAAATAGTTTTTAAAACTTTTAAAAACTAATCTAAAGAAAAATTCTAGTCAAAAGATTAATAAGAGAGAGAGAGAGAGAGAGAAAAGTTTTACTGGAAAAGCATTATTATCATCATTGTCGTTGCGTTTTATGGTATAAAAAAAAAAACGAAATATTTTTTTTAACGTTTCCTCTTTTTAAAATTTACTATCGAGTATTATTATTATTATTTTAAATTTAATACTCATCGTATCTTTTTTTAGTTAAAAAAAAAACTATAACGGTATAATGTATTTACAAGAATAATAATAATAATAATAACGTTAATAAAAATTTAAATTTGTTTCATTAAAAAAAAAAAAAGAACGAAGAAGGTCAATAAAATTTTTCATACTTCCTTAAAAGATAAACCGTAAGGAAAAAAAAACGAGATGAGAGAGATGAAGAGATAGATGGATAGAGAAATAGAGGGAGATACAGAGAGAGAAAGAGAGAGAGAGAAAATGAGAGATGAAAAATAAAGTTATTTTGTATCACGATAAACTCTCATCAGTAAACTAAACGTAGAGTTAACGTAAATTTTTTCTTTTTTTTTTATAGTTTCAATAATAATTATGGTTTTCTCGGAATAATGGATGGATTTCATAAAACAAACGAACAATATAATAAATCGAAATCTAAGGAAAGACATTTTATTTTAAAAGGATTTAAATCGGCACGTGAAATTATACCAGACGACGAGAAAACTTTTAAAATAAAAAATTAATTTTTTTTTTTTTATTTAAAATTATTAATAAACGACGAATTAATTTTTTACACGCGTGCACGCACTCGCACTCGCACTCACGCACGCACGCACGCATAATTTAATCCTTTCGAATGATTATATTTAATAAAAAAACAAGATTTATCTCGGATTAATAAAAAATATCTTTTACTTATTGATGATAATTTCAATGTGTGATATGAGGTATATACAAGGACGTGCAAGGCCAGTCAGACCTTGTTAAGGTCGGTAGTCAGTCAGTCGGTTTTATAATTTCATTACATTATGTTATTGCGGTGATAAAATTTATTTTTTTTATTATTATTATTAATATTAATATATATTAATATATTTTTCGATAATAGAAAATATAAAGGTAATTATAATTTTTTATATAAACTTACCATTTAACCATTTTTTTTTTTTTAAATTCGTGAAAATAATAAAAAAAAAAAAATAAACAAACAAAAACAAGGAAATAAAACGTCGGCCATATTGAATTAAAATTAATGCTAGAATGTCGTTTTATTAATTAATATTATTATTATTGCGGCGGAGTCGTTTTTAAAAATAAAATTTTTTTTTTGCTTTTTGTAACGATTTTTAAAAAATAAAAATTTTAATCTCAATCGATTCCGGTTTTGTAAAAAAAAAAAAAAAATTGGCGGGGAATTTTTAATGAATGATTCGT
>NW_002987394.1:198750-211979 GCF_000006295.1 Pediculus humanus corporis
TGTTTTTATTTTATTTTATATTAATTTTCCACTTTCTCATCTCTTATCAATATTAAAAAAAAAAAAACAATTGTAATTAATCTGATAAAAAATTATGATTTATATTAAAAAAAAATCAAATTTTCAAAGTGCAAATTTTGTTTGTTTCTTTGTTTGATTGTTTTGCTTCACCATTCATTGAACAAACAAGTAAGAATAATAAATAAATAAGAATAATTGTTTTTTTTTTTTTTTGATTCTTTCGCATATTTAAACTTTTATTTATTTATAGTTATAGCCGTAATAAAAAAACAAAATGTCGATGGTTTTAGTATCGTTTACATCATTTGCAACCATTTTAATATTTACATTATCATTATTTGTATCGCCATCTTTTCGAGATGATGCTTTGCAACAGTTAAAAAAATTTTATCACACAACCGGAGATATACGAATAAATCAATGGAATAAATTTTTAAATATAGTCGGAGATGATCCCGAAATACTTTGGGGTTACGGTGAGTTTTCCCTCGCCCCCTCCCCTTCTCTACCCGAGTAATAAATAATTTTTTTAATAATCGAATCGAATGATTTTTTAGGGTCGTGGTTTGTTTTAATATTAACGTATTGGATTGTCGGCGGCGTGTATACGTTTTTAGATGTGACAAACAAACCGAAAGTATTGAGACAATATAAAGTTCAACCGGGTACAAACGAACCCATAACGTCTAGTAATTTAATTAAGGTGACGTCATCACAATACTTGTAGTTTTTTACAGTTATTTTGTTTTTCTAAATATAATTTAATTTTTCTTTTTTTTCTTTATTTATCTTAGATAATATGCGTCATACTTTTCAATCAGATAGTTGTTACCATACCTTTGGCACAAATATTAGGAAAGATAATGATATGGAGAGGTACTCCACCCGTACGAAATCTTCCACCTTTTCACACGACGATTCTTGAAATTTTATTTTTTATCATCGTCGAAGAAATTGCTTTTTATTATTCTCACAGGTGATTATCATTATTATTATTAAAATTTTTTTTTAAAACGTTGCCAACTCTCTAAAAAAAAAATGAAAGAAAAAAAAAGGAAAAAGTTAGTTTTAAATATCATGTGGTAAAAAAAAATTATGTTAGTTTTGAAAAAAGTCAAAAAATACCGTAAAGGTATATCATTATCATTATTATTATTATTATTATTATTATTATTATTATCATGTTAGAGCTTTATATTACCGTAATAAATTTAATAAATGGTCTTAAATAAAGCCATCAACTTTTTATTTAATATATATATATATTAAGGGGATTTACACGCTCAACAAATTTAAAAAAAAAAAAAAAAAAATTATATCGGTATTTTATTTTTATTTTTATTTTCGGGGGGGGGGGAAGGAGGGATGGGGAGGGAGGGGTTTTACCCCGGAAAAACAAAACAAAATTATAATAAATAATTTTTTGTGGTATTTTGATATTAGTCTTATTATCGATCTATCAAATTTATTGATAAATTAAAATTATATAAAATTTCAGAATCGTTGTGCGCGACGTGAAAATTAAAAGTAATTTTACATATACATAATAATAATAATAATATATTCGAATAATAATAATAATTATAATATCAGTTTTCACCGGGTAATTAAGTTTAGGTAAATTTTTTTTTTTCTAACGGTTATTAGATGGGAAAAGAAAACTCAGGAGAGATGTTTATATTTATTAATTTATTTTTGTGAAAAAAACAAACGATTAGTTTAATAAATTTATGTTTTATTTATTAATCAATACAGGTTGTTACATCACAGAAGATTATATAAATACATACATAAAAAACATCACGAGTGGACGGCTCCGATATCGATCGTCGCACTTTATTCAAATCCAATAGAACACATATTGTCGAACATACTTCCGGCATTTTTAGGTGTTTTCATATTGAAAAGTCACGTGGCTACTGCTTGGCTTTGGTTCGGTTTGGCAATTGCATTCACGCTAAGCGAACATTCCGGTTATCACCTCCCATTTTTTCCATCTTCCGAAGCACACGATTTTCATCACATGAAGTAAGTATTCCTAACGGACAACATTATTATTATTATTATTATTATTTACGCGTTGAATTAAATTTTTTTTTTTTTTTTGTAGATTTACGAATTGCTACGGAGTTTTAGGACTTTTAGATTGGATTCACGGTACCGATTTAGAATTTAAAAAAACAATGTCTTATCCAAGACATAGAATATTATTGGGTACCACGTGCGCTCGACAACTTTTTCCAGATTTTAAAGAAACGAAACAAAAAAAAATTAATTAATTAATTAATTAAATTATTATTATTATTATTTCTCTTTATTTTAATCCTTAATATAAATCTTTTTTACTTAAAAAAAAAAAATAAATAATAAATTTTAAACGATTAATTAAACTCGTCAGGTTTTAATAATTTTTTTAAATTTATAAATATTTAGTCGATTGTTAATAATTTTATTATTATTATTATTATCATTATCACGGTTTCGTTTTAGATCGTTTTCCAAATTAGACTCTTTGTTTTTTATATAAAAAAAAAAATTATTTACATGAGAAAGTTTTGTTTTTTTTAATAAATAAATCAAATTAAAAAATTAAATGTTAAAATAATTTAAGGAGTAGTAGGTAGTAAGATTTACTAATTAGTATACACCTCCCACTCCCCCTCCCTATATTATTAGTTTTCTTTTTAAAATAAAGGGATTTTAGTTGATGTCATTTATTAAATATGCATAATCAATACGTTAATTAGTTATTATTATTTGAAAAATAATTAATTCTTAAACATTATTGGTCAAAAGGAAAAAAGGAAAAAAGGAAAGAAGGAAGGAAGGAAGGAAAGAAAAAACAATATCTTATTGGGTTAATTAATACTAAGAAAATGGACGGTTATGAAAGAGTATAAAATTCAAAAGTTCAAAGGTTAAAAAACAAAAAAATTAAAAGTAATTTAACTTATAAAAACAAGACAAAACTAGTTTGTTAGATTTAAAAATCACGAGCATGAAAAATCTTTTTAAAAAAGTTAAAAACCTTTAGTAAAAGTAAAACAAATGATACTTAAAAAATAAACTAAAATTAGTAACGAAAAAGAAAAGTGACAAAAAATAAAATAAATGGATAAGAATAAATATTGTCAATAAGCCGTTTAAATTAAAAAAAAGGAGAAAGATAAACTTTAAATGAAAAAAGGATTAAATGTTTTTCTTTCTTTTTTTTTTATTGAAATTTTTACCGATTAATCAAATGAAAATAATTATTATTATTATTAAGGTTTGTTTTTTTTATTCTACGTCATAATGATTAAAAAAAAAATCACAGCCTTGTTTGAAAAAACGATATCAATATATATGGTTTCGTACAGATCACACGTGTGGAGTGGGGGAAATAAATAAATAAACAAAAACAAAACGGTAGTGCCAACTGTTTTAATTTTTTTAAACAAACCACAGCCTTTTATGAAACGATTACTATTAATTCTTTTTAAAGAGTTTCACAACGACAACGACAACAACAACAACAACATTTTTTTTTTTTTTTTGAAAATTAAGAAAACCGTTTTTTTTTTTTTTAAACCGTTTTTCTTTCGTTTTTAGCGCAAACGCATTAATGAATCAATGTTTGTTCGTAAAATGTTTTTTCAGTTCCCGGGCGATCGGAGCCGACGCCTTTACTATTAAAATCGTATTTAAAAAAATTTTTTTTTTTTAGTTTTTTTTTTTTTTTATGTTTTTTCTGTTTTTTTTTTTTTTCTATTACCCTTTTGTGAAAATTTTAAAAAAAGTTGTAATCGAATACGTAACTAATAATAATAATTATACTGTTTTTTTTCCTACCGTTTCAAGTTGACGAATTAATTAAAAAACTGTGTGAGAGTTTTTATTTTAAATAAATTTTTATTTTTTTCGTTTTTATTTAAAAAAAAAAAAAAAAAAAAAAAACGGTTTGTCACGTTTAAAAACCGCATTTGATAATATTTCGGTTTATTTATTTTTTTTAATCGAACCGGTTTTATTATTATTTTAAATTTTTATTTATTTATTTATTTATTTAAATAAAACTGTTGGTGTGTATTTATTTATTTATTTTTTTTTGAAATTAAAAAAGTGAATTTTTCACCGTTTGGTGACGTTATTTAGTTGTTGTTGTTGTTGTTTTAATATTAAAGGAAACACATGGTGACGTGACAATAGTATATATATCATTAAAAATTTATGTTTGTGTGAACAAAAAAATTACAATGTTTAAAATTAATAATAATAATAATAGTTTTTAGTAAGTATTAACAACAAGTTTATTAACTTTAATATTATTATTATTATTACATGTGAACAAACGATTTGTTGTCGTTTGTTTTTGTTTTTTTATACAAAATGGCGAATTGGCATAAAATATAATCACGTTTAACCTAAATTTTAAAAAATTTTTCTTTTTTTTTTTTTACTCATTTCGACGTCATTTTATTCACAACATATTTAACTTATTAAATAATAATAATAATAATAATAATAATAATAATAATAATAATAATAATTTGTCATTTTTGTTTGTTGTTGTTTTGTCGTAATTAAAAATTATTTTAACTTCTTTTTTTTTTTATTGACGGATTATTTTTATCGAGAAAATTGTTAACTAAATGGTTTTCTCGTAACAATAATAATAATAATAATGATAATAATAAAATGATAAATTGATTTTCGTAAACGCGCTAAAGTTAGGTTGGATTAATATTTTTTTTATTTTATTTAATGACGTCATTATTTTATATTAATTTTTTTTTTTTTTTTTAAATGTTTTTTATTACTACTGCAAGTTTTTCATTCTCGAATTCTTCGAATGAATATTCGTAATTATTAAATGTTTAAATCATTTTCATAAATATTTCAAATTATTAATAATAATAATAATGATGATGATGATGATGGTGCCGCTGTCGCTGTCGCTGCTGCTGGAAAAAATCATTCGTTTCTTTTCCCATTTCGAAAAAATTATTATTATAATTATTACAGAAATTTTTTTTTTTTGGCCGCGAGCCTAACCGTTATTTTTATTAAAATTTGATTGATTGATTGATTGATTTAATTAACAAGAATAAATATAAAGAATTTAATTAACATTATTAACATTATTAAAATAAAATAAAATAAAAAATTTTAATTGGCTACGTGTAATATTAAATAATATGATAACAATTTATAGAGTTAAGTAAAATCATTTTATAATTTTCTTACGTGGTAATTATTATAATAATAATAATGATAATAATAATAATAATAACAGTTATAATTATAATAATTAACGGTAAGAAAATGATTTTTGAAACTTTATTAAATTAATTTTGATTATGTAACACAAGAAATTAACCGCCGAGTAACTTCTAAAATAATTTTTTAAATAAAATGAAAAGTAATTAACAGTCGAAAAATAGTTATTATTATCATTATTATTATTATTATTATTATTTATAATTAAAAATATAAAATTATATTTTTACCTCTTCATTATTATTATTATTACTATTATTACCGTTTCGTTAAATTTAAAATAAAATAAAATTTATATACACGTATGTGTTTATTAAAAAAAAAAAATTTTATAACTAAAAAAAAATCACTATTATTATTATTATTATTATTATTATTATTACTATGACGTAAAAAAGAAAATTTTTAATTATATTATAAATTTTTTTTGTTGTTGTTGTTTTCCTCTTTTTTTTTTATTTTTCTTTTTATTACGTATTAGCAATTTAAATTTTTTTTTAAATTTCATGCAAATTATTATTATTATTATTTCTTTATTTTACTTATAAAAAAAATGGCGAGAGACAGAGACAGGGGGAGAGAGAGAGAAAGAGAGAGATTTTTAGAAAATATTTTTAGCATGAAACATGGCACGACGAAATTTTTTTTTTTTTCTTTCCACCTTCCTATTATCACGTTTAATAATAAATAATTATTAAAGTAATATTATTTGACAAACAATATAAATTACGAAAAAGTGGAGAATGAATGAATGAATGAAGAGAAAGAGGAAGAAGGAAGGGTAGGAGAAGGGGTGGGAGAAGGAGGTGAAAGAGGAGGAGAATGTTTCAAGCATGCTGGCATGAAAACGCCATTGGAGGCTAAATGAATTCGTTTATGATTATATAATGAAAATTCAAAATTCTTCCCGGGTATTTTAGGAATTTAATTTAAGTTTTTAAATGTTTATTAAAAACTGCATTCGAGGCTTTCGAAAACAACAACCACAGCAACAGCAGGAACAACAACAACACAGCAACGACAATAAAAAAAAAAAAAGGGGATAAAAATTATATCATTTAATTATAATTACGTGATAGCACACACACACAGACTAGATATTAAAAATTTTTTAACTCTGACGTCACAGATTTAAATACTCAAAAAAACGGGAAAAAACCGGAATACTGGGGGGGAAAAATTTTCCTTTGAGTTTTTTTGTCTTTTTTTTTTTTTAAATAAAGAAATAAATATTAATAATTCATCGATTAAAATGTTAATATCGAAAAATTGCAATTTATTTAAAAGCCCCCTCAAATCATCCCCTCCCCTTCCCCCTCCCTCCTACCCCTCTCTCCCCGCCACACAAAATTATACAAAACATTAAACATTAAATTTTTGAATAACGGACGATGGAGTTTTCTGCTACTCTTTTAAATAAATCAAAATTTTGGATGAAACCTCCCCCTCCCCCGCGCCCGACTCTCCCCCCCGTTCGGAATCCTATAAATTTCCTTTTTGAATAATAATAATATTTAAATATCATTATTATTATTTTCTTTTTACCTTAAATAACTTTAATATTATGTAATTATGTAGTATTTTTTTTTTTCGGTGAAAGAAATGATAATTTTAAAAAAGGTAAAAGTTAATAAATGTAAAATAAAAACATGAGAAAAAGAAAGAGAGAGAGACAGAGAGAGAGAGAGAGAGATATTAAAATGAAGATTAATGATATAAATATATATGTATATATTACGAATGAAAACGACAGAATTACAATAATAATAATAATAACGATTGTTTTTATATATTTGTGTGTGCATTAGAGAAAAATAACGACGATGATGTTTCGATATATTTACAATATCGATGAAAAAAACGGTAACGTTAATGATGATGATGATGATGATAATAAAAAATATGGTTAATGAATAAATGGCGTGTAAATCTAAAATATAATTTTTTTTTTTTTTTTTTTTTACTCATGATTTCACATGTTCGTTTTTTCTTTCTTTTTTTTTTTTTTTTTCTTTCTGGAAAATATTAATTTACTTAATGCATTCATCAATTTAAAAAAAAGGAGAGAGTAATGAGATTACCATAGGGTTTGTGGGTTTTTTAATAATAAAACAAAAAAAAAAAAAATTTGATGTTAATCTTTTTTACGAATATAAATATTATTAATTACGAAAGAAAAAAAATATTGAACGTTTTAAATGATGAAGTCAGCAAAAAAAATAAACTCGTGTTGTTATTATTATTATTATCATCATTATTATTATTATTTATAATTAATTATTTATTAACGTGAACTTTCTGAGATGGGAAACAAAATAAATAAAAAAATGAAATTTTCACGTGAATAAATCAAAGAATAAAGAAAAGATTTTTGATTTTTTTTATTTTTAGTATTATTATTATTATTATTATTATTATCGTGCGCATTGTTTGAATGACAGATCGATCGATTGATCAAATCTATGAAATCTGTTGTGATAATAATAATAACAGTAATAATAATAATAATAATGGTAGGAAATAAACGTTTTCGTGAATCTTACATAAATCATTTGTGTGTTTTCGTATAAATGTGTGTCTGTGAGTGTGTGTGTGGGTTTGTGAGTGTGGGGGGTGTGCGCGTATGTTTAGAAATCAAATTTCAGGTTTATGAGAACCTATAAAAAAAAATTTTTTCTCGGAAAATAAAATTAAAATTTATGTTTCGAAATGTTTTTTTTTCAACATGAATTTTTACATAAAATTTACACCCTTGGAAATTTTTTCTTTTTTTTGTTTTTTCTTCGAACAACTTTTTAACGTCGTTTATAAAAAAAAAAAAAAAAATAATTGATTTAATAAAAATCGTTTTTCCGAGAAAATTTACGAACATGTAATAATAATAATAATAAAACCACTGGAAAATTTTTTTTTTTTTTATTTAAATTCTGTCAGTTACAAACAAAATGTCAAAATGTCCGTTTGTCAAATTTTTTTTTTTTTTTTTTTTAATCAGCGTTACATTCATTATTTTATTCAAAATTATAATAATAATGATATTAATGGTAGTAATAATAATAATAATAATTTTGCAAATTCGAAAAACAAACGAATGAATGAAAAAAGGAAAAAAAAAAAATGAGTGAAAGGTTGGACGTACCGAATGTTAAAATGCATAAATCATATATGAGAATACTAATATTGTCCTGTCATTTGGCAGGCCCATATATCACCCCGAAAAACGACAAATGAATTTTTTTACATTATTTGACTCTTTTCATTATAAAATAATGCAAAAACGCACACCCACACGCACCCCTCCCCCCGCACACACGCACCCCTCCCCCCGCACACACGCACGCACGCACGCACGCACATCCCTCGTTTTTCTCTATTATTTTTAATTAACCGAATTTAAACGGTTGTTGCGTTCGTTGTTTTTATTTTTTATTTTGTTTATTAATGTAATATTTATTATTTCTTCACTTCCGGTTTTCGTGGCACAAGAAATTTAAAACCACGCACGGGCACACGTACGAATCGACATAATATTAATATTAATCAAAAAAATAAATTTCGTAAAAAAAAAAACGATAATGATAATGATTGATAAAAGAAAATTTAAAGTTTTTTTTTTAATTTAAAATTCGTTTTTCGTCATTTATTTAATAATGATAATAATAAATACACGATCGTGATGACGTCATATTAAAAATCTATATATATATATATAAAAATGTTTTTTTATGGGAAAAAAATTTTTTATGTATATTTATTTTATTTTATTTTATCACTTATTTATTTATTTATTTATACAAACGATGAGTTTCGTGCATAAAATTTTTTTTTTTTAATATTTTCCTTTTCCTTTTCTTTTTCTCTCCCATTCTCTTTCCCATTTTTTTTTTTTTTTAAAGCGATGAAATAAATAAATAAAAAAATAGGAAAAGAGTAGTTGGAGTCGGAATGTGGGTTAATAAAATATACTGCATACAACTGACTGCAGGCCATTATATTTTATGAACTTTAGCCACGCTTTTCACTATAATATATAATATAATATAATATATATATTTTATAGTGGTACGACTAAAATTTACAATAGACATTGTTAGTTTTTTTTCAAAAAAAAAAATATAAGAAAATTTATGAAACGTTTTGTTGTTGTTGTTTAAAATTTTATAAAACCCAAAACAGAAAATTCCCGAGTTTTCATTCAGAGGGTTGGATTTCTAAAAACATTGAGTTAGATTTACTAGAGTCCGTTTGTTTTATGTATGTTCTCTTAGTTAGTGTTATAAAATTTATGACAGTCGACAAAAACAAAATAATAATAATAATAGTCATCATTAAAAGAATATATTTTCTTTCGTAACAACAATACGTCAAAATTTTAATTTTTTATTCCATTATTATTATTATTAATACTTATTCGTCGTGTTAATTCCCTGGATTTTTTCTTACGTTTGCATTTCCTTCCTTTTCTTACACATTTAAATTGAAATATTTATTATAAAAATTTTTTATGGTCTCGTAATCCATTTTTTTTTAATTACGTGACGTCATAAACGTAAAAGAAATTTTTTTTTATGAAAATGGACGACGCGAACGGACACAAAAATTATATTAAAAAAAAAAAAAAACCGAATTGTTTTTTACGGTTAAAAAAAAAAAGAAAACCTCCGTAATTATTAAATTTAATTACTTTGACGTCATTTCGTTAAAATTTCTTCTGTTATTTTAATAAAAATTATTATTTACAACAATAACAACAACGTGAAAAAATTTTATTAGTCGTATAATAATAATAATAATTTTTCGAACGATAAGTTAAGCAAGGTGGCCAATTATAAATTATTTAGTTGCGTTTATTTATTTATTAGTAAAAATTAATAATTTTTATTATTTATTAAAGATAAAAATTTATTATTATTATTATTAAACTTTTTCGTAGAAAAAAAAAGAAAATTAAGACCATCATCATCCGGAGGGATGAAAAAATATCTCAAGGGAAATTAAAGTGTAGTAAGATTATCATTTTGCACCTATTGTTTAAAAGGTTTAAACTTTTCCACGTGACACACACACACACACGCGCGCACACAAACACACAAAGTTTTTTGTTCTTATAATTTATTAACTTTTTCAAAACAAAAAAAAAAAAAAAAATTAATTCGGTTTATATATGCATCCATATTCGTTATTGTTCGGATTTAAAAAAAAAAAATCCGTATTATTATTATTATTATTATTATTATTATTATTATTATTATTATTATTATTATTATTATTATTATTATTATTATTATTATTATTAAAGGGAAAAGCAATAAAATTTATTCTAGAAAAAAATCGATTCTCAATTTCGATTTCGTCTACATTTTTACTTATACATCCCCCCAAAAAAAAAAATTTAATAAAATCAATATAAGTAAAAAAGGAAAAAAGGAAAAAAAAGGAAAAAATGGTTTAAAAAAAAAAAAAAAAAAAAAAAAACTGGAGAAAAAAAACTGGAAGAGAGAGGGAAAAATTTTTTTTTTTTTTTGGAAAATATGAAAAAAAAAAACGGAATAAATATATATTTATGTAATACGAAATTCGATATTAAAGTTTTCTTTTTTTTTTTCCTACGGAAAATTCAACGTTTTGAATTTTTTTTATTATTATAAAAAAATCTCCCTCTCCTCTCCGCCCGCCTCGCCCCCCCGAAAAAAGGAAGAATTTAAGTTTTATTATTATTATTATTATTATTATTATCGATTACTACATTTAATTTTTAAACATTTAATTTTTTTTTTTTTTGTTATTACGACAACCACAATTAAAAGTAATAATAATAAACTTTTACTTTTTTTTATTTATCGTTCGGAATCGATCGATCAATCGATCGATCGGATAAAGTTTTCTTTTAGGGGGGGGGATTTGGATAATTTTTTTATCACGTCGACAAATTTTTCAAACCGATCCAAAAAAAAAAAAAAAGAAGAAGGAAAATAAAACTTTTTTTTCAAAGATCCTTACTACCTATAATTTAAAAAAAAAAAAAAGAAAAAGTTTTTAAAGGTTATTGTCAACGTTATATCCTTCCCGACCCCCTCTTCCCCCTCTTCCTCTCCCCTTCCTCACCTCGTTTTTCTTATAGGTTCCCTTTAAACAAGGTCAAACGGTAAATCGTGACGGATTAAAAATATATTTTTTATTATTATTAACCATTACGCCATTTTACGGTTGATTCTTTTTACTTCTATTATTATTATTATTACGTTAATATATATACGTAATAAATAAACAAAAATTCAAATTAATAAAATTTTATTTATTTATTTATTAAAAAAAAAAAAATAACGGAAAAATCTGCAGCGGGGGTGGGGGGAAACGTTACAATTTGTTACGAAGTAAAAAAAAATAAACGATGATAATTAATAACTCCTCTGACAGCTTTTTCCTCTTTTTTAATAATTTGAAATTAGTAAGAAGAAGAAAAAGAAGAAGAAAAAACGATGATGATGATGATGATGATGATAATGATAATGATGATGAAATAAAAGTAATTTAAAAAAAAAAAGAAATCAAATTAATAAAATTTTCTTTTCTTTTCTTTTTTTGTTTAATAATAAATCAAATGCGTACGTAAGTACACACGTGAGCGCACACACACGCATTTATTTATTTACTTATAAATTCTTAAACAAGAATAGTTTTCATTGTAAAATTGTAATTGTAATAAGAAATAAATAAATAAATAACAACCATTCTTCTGCCTCATTTTCCCAGACGCCATATTTTTTTTTTTTTTACTCATTTAGTGATTTATATATACTATGGGAAAACAAGTGAGAAAATTCATATTTTCTAGAAAATAATAATTATTATTATTATAACACAAGTTTTAAACGCAAAACGTTAACTTAAAACAAAATAATAATAATAATAATCTGTTATTTAAGCTTTTCACTAAATTATTCAATGTGGCGGCGGCATCCTCGACGTTATTTTTTGAAGAGGATGTAAAATTACTCTGTCTCTCTTTTAGTTTTTTTTTTAAGTTGTTGGTATTATTGATAAACGACGTTTTTGTTTTTACGCATCTTTTTCTTTTATCGTCGTGAAGAAAAAGGAAAAAATAACCATGATGATGATGATAAAAAATTATTATTGTTATTACTTTTGCTTATCGATTTCGCGTTTCAGATTTCTATTCGATTTCATAAAAATAAATTCTAGAATTACGGTGGTGGTGGTGGTGGTAGTGATGGTGGTGGCGAGGGTGTTAGTAGTGACGTCATTTATAGAATTTTTCCATGAATTTAAGGCGTTATAGACACACACAAGATTCCGTAACATGATTCCCAAGATGACCCGAATCATTTCTCTTTTTTATTATTATTATTAATATTTTCCCTTAAAATGAAAACAAGTTAAAGATTTTATTTAATAATAATAATAATAATAATAATAATAATAACGATGACACGAAAATTTTCTTTGAAAACTAAAAGTTTAGGTACTTTGAAAAATTTAATTTTTAGTTTTTCTTCTTTGATCTTAATTTATTAACTTTATGTATATATATAGTTGACAAAGTTTTATAAACATTTTAAATTTTTTTTCTTTTTTTTTTTGGGGAGGAGGGGAAGGAGGGAGGTAAAAAAGTGGTTTTTTTTTATTAATAAAAACTTATTGATTATAATAAACATTTTATAAAAAAAAAATAAGAAAAAAAAGAAATTTTTAAGAGGAAAAAACAAAAACTCTGACTTGTTGCTTACTTACAAGTTTTAACATGAAAGTTATATTTATTTGAATAATACATATCCGAAAGCGCAAATGTGATGCACTCACACACTCGCATTGCATGAAAATGCTATCATTTAAAAACAAAAACAATCGATTTGGTCGTCGTACATGCTACATTCGTCCGCCATTTTGTTTTTTTTTATTTCTGTCGCACTTTTTTTATATCCCTACAG
>NW_002987394.1:212829-218571 GCF_000006295.1 Pediculus humanus corporis
ACTTATTATTATTATTATTAAACAATAATCTCGGTTCATGGTAAATAAAATAATCTCTATAATAAATTTTTATTTTTTTATAAAAAAAAAGAAAAGTTTTTAATTTGATTTTTTTATTTTTAATTTTCATTTTCATCATTGATCCATTTCATTCGTCAAAGTTTATAAATTTGTTTTTATTTCCCCTCCTCTCTCCCTCCCTCTCCTCCTTCCACCCTCTCTTCCTCACTCTCCGTCTTTATTTTTAAAATCGGATTACTAAATAATTTTCTGTTTACAGATCGCTGAAAACGAATCCTTTAAATTTTATTAATAATGATAATAATAATAATGTTATTTGGAAAAAAAAATTTGCCATTAAAATTTCTTTTTTTTCTTTCTATTCTATTCTATTCTGTTCTATTTTTTTCTGATCTTTTTTATTATCCTTTTATATAAAATTACAAATAGAACCTTATTTCTTTCTTTTACTCCTTATTTAAATGCGTAACAAAAAAAAAATGTTTGAATTTATTATTATTATTATTATTATTATTATTATTATTTTGAAACAAATGTGGTATTACTTACTTGAGAGTTATTTTTTTTTTTTTTTTTTTTTTTAATAATTTTTTTTTACGTATCGTATGAGTTGTAAGTTTTGATGATGATATTTATAATAAAATATCGTATTACTTATTTATTTTTTTCTCCCATAAAAATTGATAAGAGAAAGAGAGAGGAAGAGAGAGAGAGAGAAAAGGAAAATTTTGGGTTTTTTTCTTTAACAAAATTTGAAGAGAAAAGAAAAACATCAATTTTATTTTTATATTTATTTTTTTTTTCTTCCTTCTAGAAAATTGCTTTTAAAATCTAAAAAACCTTATTGCAAAACTGTTTTTTTTTACGACAAAAAAAATAATAATGATAATAATGATAATAATAATAATAACAAAATTTTTTTTTTGTTGGGGGTCTTTTTCAAAAGTGGGTTTCGGTTAAATTTGACGGAACAATACAATACGTAAAAGGAGAGAGAGAAAGAGAGATGACACGCTAAAAAATACTCTTTTTTTTTCTCTGTAATTTATTATCATTATTCTTATCGTAATCATCATCATCATCATCATCATCATCATCATCATCTCTGTCATCCGTTTGTATAACGGAAAAGTGGAAGGACGGAAAAAAAAAGGAAAATTTTATTTATTTAATCTTTTAAATCAATTTAATTAATTTTTTTTTGTTAATGTTCTGGTGAAATTCATTTAATCTGAACTAAAGTATAAAAAAAAAGGTGGGGGGAAGGGAGGTATAGGGAGAGAGAGAGAGAGAGGAAGGGGAGAAAAGGGGGGAGACGGAGGGGGGTAAACGAAGGAAAAAAAAGGGTCAGATTTTTCTTAAAAAAATTATCCAATAATTTTAATATTCTAACTGTTTTATTTACAAAAAAAAGAAAAGAAAAAAGAAAATGGCGGAAAAATTATTGAAAATTCAATAAAATATATATATATATATATATATATATATATATATGTTCCACCCCCTCCCCCCCCTTCCAACGTTTTTATATTTCCTTTTGTGACACTTTCAATTCTGAAGTGGCGGGAGCGGCCGCCGCTTTTTTGAAAAGTTTATTGCAATTGATTTTCTTTTTTTTTTTGGAATTCGATTCGCGTTCGATTTTTTTTTTTAAGTTGAAAAATTAAATAGAAATGTCAAAAAAAAAAGATTAAAAATTGAATCAGTTAGTTAATAATGCATTATTCTTTTCTCTCCCTCCCTTCCTCATTTTAAAACCCCTCCTCCTCCTCCTCCCCATCGGCTCGAATCGAACAAATTTCCTTTTCTTCCTTTTTTCCCTTTTTTTTTTTTTTAATCGTAAATTACGAATAAAAATTTATTATATTAAAGATATAAATGTAATAATAATAAACATCTTGATAAGAATGATATCGAGAAGAAAAAAGGGAGGGGGGGGGCGGGGTTAAATTAAAAAAAACGTAAATTATATCATTTAAAATAATTTATAATAAATATCGTGGCATTAGAAAATTTTTTAACAATTGAATAAAAAAAAAAAATTCACTAATTGAGATTCGAAAGATTAGTGAAAAAGTGAAAAATAAATTATTATTATAAAAAAACCTTTTCGACCATTTAAATATTTATACAATTATAATCAATTTATAATTCTTTTTTTATCTTCACTTTTTCTCTAACTGTCAAAACCAATTAAAAAAAAGAAAAAAAATGGAATTAAAAATAAAATTTGTTTTCCTTTTTTTCCTTTTTTTTCCTTTTTTTGGTATTTATTCAAACGTACAGGGTACGTATATTATTTTTTTTTTTAATGTCAAGTTTTTACATGAATATTTCCCGACGATTTAAAAAAAAAAAAAAAAAAAAAAAAAAACGAGAGAAAAAAATTTTGTTTTATTATAAAATAATTTAAGACGAGAGAAAAAAATTTTTTTTTTTTAATTTTTTTTTTTCACTGAATTTCATTATAAAAAATAAAAAAATTTCCTTTCGGACATTTTGTATTTAAAATAGGATAAACGTCAGAAAAAAAAAATATATACAAAAACTGGACGAGAGAAGAAAAGGGATAAAAGAGGATAAAAAAAAAAAAAAAGAAGGGCGACGAGGAAAAAAAAAAGGATGCGTCCTTTAAATTTCTTTTTCTCCTTCTCTTTTCATTTACTTAATGATAATAATAATAAAATATTATAATCATCAAGAGGTTTTATTTTTTATTACCCGTAATTAATAATAATAATAATAATAAATTAATAACCGTCAATCGAATTGGGGGAAAAAATAAAAATAAAAAATGTATCAACCGTTATAATTTTCTTTTTTTCGTATTAATCACGTGATAATTATCTAGTAAATATATTCACTTTCAAATTTTTATTGCAAACACTATCGAATCATCATTATTATTATTATGTTTTTTCGTGTTTTTTTAATTACGGACCACAAATGTAATTTTTTTTTTTTTTAAATGGAATCAAACGTTTACGATGAGTTTAATTATGTTGTTTGCATGT
The DNA here is from genome assembly GCF_000006295.1 of Pediculus humanus corporis. Lineage (NCBI taxonomy): Eukaryota > Metazoa > Arthropoda > Insecta > Psocodea > Pediculidae > Pediculus > Pediculus humanus. Next base: position 215,865 of record NW_002987394.1, read on the forward strand.
GTTGATAAGGTTCGCCCAGTTGAAACAAATCAATATTAAAAGAGGAGGAGGAAGAAGAGGGGGAAAAGAAGGAGGAGGGAAGAGAGGTTTGTTATTGTCGTGATGAACAATCAATCAATCTGGAGTAAACATTTGATAACAAAACAATTGTCAGTGGTCGGTTGTTGTGTGCGTTTGGGGAATAAGTGTTAACATAAGTAATAGTCGTATCTTAAATTTGCATAAGTTATATTTACATAATTGGAAAACCGTATTTTGCAATTATAAATAAAATGACGTAATAAATTCAAAATGATGACGAAATTTTTAAAAGTAATTAAAATTTAAAACTATAGGAATTTAATGTGTCGAAATAAAAAAAAAAAAGTTTTGGAAACAAAAAAAAAAAAAAAAAAAAGGAAAACAAAAAAAAGAGAAATTAAGGTCGAACCAAATTCATAATGACTTTTAAGAAATATTAGTTTAGTTTTTGTTTTGTTTTTTTTTTCCGTTGTGGGTGTGTGTGTGCGCGTTGTTTCATTCGTCCGCCATTTTGTGTTATAAAATTTTTTTAAAATTTCTCATTAAAAACTCTCACGATGTGTTGTGTTGTGTTGTCACTTAATAAAAAAAAAGTAAAAATAAATCCGGAAAAAAAAGAAAACTCACTGATATTTTACAAGACAATTTCTCCAGGTCAAATTCCCACGGACTGTCGGATTCACCTGGAGGTCATTTTTAATCCCTTTTTTTCCCCCTCCCCTTTTTTCTTTTTTCTTTTTTCCATCTTGAAAAACTTCAAATGGACCTTATATATGTCACTTTTTTTTTTTTTATTATGTCCAAACTCATTTTTTCCGTTTTTTCTCTTCCCTCTTCCCCGCATTCCTTTTTTCCTATATCCCTCCAACTCCGCTTCTCCTTCCCATCCTCTCTTTTCTCTCTCTTCTTATTTATCAATCTTGATGGCACAAAATAAAAAGGTTTACGAAAAGGTTTTCTTTTTTTCGACTTTTCATTGGTTCTTTGCCAATCGGTTTTTTTTTCTTTCTTTCCTTTTATATTTTTTCCCCTCCTCCTCTCCCCTTTTCTTTTTTTTTCCTTTTTCTTTTTCATTGCATTTATCGACCGTGAAAGAAATTTTTTTAATATACAAAAAATGAAAGGGGGAGAAAGAGGGGGAGGGGAGAGAAAAAAAATGATTCAAACGAATAAAAAATATAATTTGATGAAATTTTTTTTTCTTTTTTTTTTCTTGAATGAAAATTTTTAGAAAAACACGTTTGACGTAAAAATTACGTAATAATTTATCATCTTTATTATTATTATTATTATTATTATTATTTTAATAAAAAAAAAAGAAAAACGTTTGGAAAAATTATAAAGTTTGTTGTTATTAATTAAATAAAAAAAAAAATAAAAAAAACGAGGATTTAAGTAGTCTTCTTAGTTAAAATGAACATTTGTGGCCAAAAAGGTTTCCTTTCCTCTCTCACTCTCTCTCTCTCTCTCTATCTTTATCTCTCCTTACTTATTTGATAAAAGACGATAGTAATAATAATAATAATAATTTTAAAAGTTTATTAATAAGACTTTTCGGATAATTAATTACATATTTAAAACCATTTATAATAATAATAATAATAATGATGATGATAATATTTTGAATTAATAACTTTCTTAAACGAATGAAAATGAAGAAGTAATAATTTTTTTTTTTTTTTTTTGAAATTTTCTCATTAATTTTATTAATGATAATAATAATAATAATAATAATAATAATAATAATAATAGCAAATCAAATTTTTTTTTTTTTTAAGACGTGATTGGCTCTTTGTCCAAATAATCCCTTATTTTTATATTCGTGCAAAATCATCTTTTGTATATATTATCATTTATTTTTATTAAATTTGGGCGTTGACTCAAAAGCGGCGTAATCGATATACGGATATATATATAGAAAAAACGAATAATAATAATAATAATGATGATGATGATGATGATGATGATGATAAAAAAGGAAAAAGTTATTACAAAAAAGACTCTTACGTAAATGAAAATTGAAAACAAAAAAAAAACGTTATTTATATTTTTATTACGTTTTTTAATAATTGATAATCGATGATGTGACGTCATTTTCAATTTTACTATATTACGGTTAATGATAATAATAATAATAAATTTATTATTTATTTTTAAAAATCGCACTGGGAAAAAGAGACAAAGAGAGGGAAGAGAGGGAGAGAATGGGAGTTAAAACAAATTAAATAATAGAAACTGAAAGAGAATGAGAAAGAAAAAGAGAAAGGGAGAGAGAGAGAGAGAGAGGAAAAAAATTTAAATAATAGAAACTGAGAGAGAAAAAGAGAGAAAACAAATTAAACTGAGAGACATAGAGAGAGAGAGAGAGAGAGCAAAACGTAGACTGAAAAAAAATAAAAAGAAAACCGTTGATTTTATTAACATTATTATTATTATTATTATTATTATTAATTTATTAATTTAATTTAATTTTTTTTTCCTTTCCTTGCCCTTAAATAATTAAATTTATTGTTATTATTATTATTTTTTTTTCCCTGACGAAAAGTAGACATCCGATTAAAAAAAAAAAGAAATGAAAGAATCAAAATAAAAAATGAGAAATTAAATTTTTTTTGTTTTTTTTTTTTTCATAAAAATTTTTTCAATTTAATATTCAAATCCTTTAATAATTAAATAAACACGAATA
>NW_002987394.1:218695-221906 GCF_000006295.1 Pediculus humanus corporis
CAACAACACGAAAAAAAAGGAAAAAAAGGAAAAAAAAAGGAAAAAAATTTATATAACTTAATTTCAAAGGTATCACCACCACCGCCATGTTTTACATGTGACAAATAAATTTGTTTTTTTTTTTTTTTTTAATTACAATTTTTAAATTCGAATTATAGGTTCAAAACACGAAACGCTGCGGTTTGTTGTTGTTGTTTGTTGTTGTTGTTGTTGTTATTATTGTTTTTTTAAAACGATATTTTAAAACGAACAAAAAAAAATCCCGTTAGAAAAATTAAAAAAAAAAAAAAAAAAAAAAAAGAAAAGAATTTTAACTTGTTTTTTTTTCTCTTCCCCCTCTCCTCCCCCATCATATTCGTTACGATATCAATTAAAATTATTTATTTATTAATTTTTTTTTTTAATTTTAAATTTTCCCGCCATTTTTGTTGTCTATTTAAAAAAAATAAAAATAAAAAAAGGAACGATACGTTATTTGATACTTCACAATTTAAAATTTGATATTTTTTTTACGTTGGAAAGGGGAGGAGAGGAAAGAAAAGTTTTAAACTATTTTTTTAAAAGTAAATATCATCATCATCATCATCATTATTATTATTATTATTTTCATTTTTTTTTTTAAGGAAAAATAAATTAAAAGTATATCTTTGTCGGGCATTTTAGTTGTAAAAATATTTTCATTAACGCGAATTTATTTATAAATACTTGGAAAAACCGCAAGTGGGAAAAACCAAAAAAAAAAAACAAAAAAAAAATTTTTCCTTGAAAATTTTCAAGGAAAATTTTTTTTTTTGAACGTGAAGGATTGAAAAAGGTTTTGTTTCAAAAAAAAAGGAAAAAGGAAAAAAGAAGTAAAAAAAAATAATTTAATAAACGAAAATGGTAGTAAAGCAAGAAAAGAGAGAAAAGGAAAAAAAAAGAGAAAAGAAAAACGATGTAGGAGATTTTATTTATTGTTGTTGACATGTTAAGATGATAATAAGCGGAAAACCATTGAATTTCCTACGTCGTCTAATACCACGTCACTTGATCTATATCACGTTATTGAAACCTTCGATAAGAATTTTTCTGATTTTAAATTTCCCTTCTTCCCTCCCCCGAAAAAATAAAATGTTTTTCTCCCTTTCTATCTCTCTCTAGTAAGAAAATTCAAAATCTTCTGCTTCGAAATAATAATAATAATAATATTACGTCGCGGTATAAAAATAAATAATTAAAAAAAACGGGATGGACGCAGAAACAAATACACCAACACATATATAATTAAAGTTAATTGAAAATTAAATTCGGTTATATTAATTGGATTTTACTCCTTGTTATATTAGCCACTCGGGATTATAATTTCCACTTGAGCCTTTTCCCCTCATTCCCCTCCTTTCCACCGATTTTCACACCACCTTTTCCTCACCGTATTAAAAAATTTGAAATCATCTTTTCTCTCTCCTCTCCTCTCTTCCCTCTATACTGCAAAACGGCTCTTTTAATTTTTTTTGTTTTTTCCCATAAAATGTTTTTCCTTTTTTTTAATATAAACAGGTTTACCGTGTTTATTTATTGTTAATTATTGGATAAAAAAAAACAATATTCCAAAAATGTTTTTTCAATAATAACAAAAAAAAAATATATAATATCGGAAAACATATTCAGTATAAATATATATTATATTTTTATACTTTTATAATATAAAGTGAAAAAAATAAAAAATATTGGAGAAAAAAATAACGTTTGGTTTTTATTTTATATCTTTAAATTTTTGACTTAAACTGTGGTGATGACTGTTATTAGTTTCACTCTTTCTCTCTCCCTCTCTTTCTCTTTCTTTCTTTCTCTCTCTAGAGGAAAAGTTTTTTAAGGTATTTTAATGCAAATTTAAATTTAATTTTCCTTTTGTTTCTGTTTGTATATTTGCGAGAAGTAACGTTGTCTGTTGTTTCCTTATTTTTTGTTAAAAAAGGTTTATTTACTTTATACTAAAATTATAATCGAATATTGTTTTTGTTATTAATGTTTTTCATTTATCGTATTACCACCTCCACCACCACCACCACTGCCACCACCGTTTACAAAGTATTATTATTATTATTATTATTAATAAATGAATCTTTGGTTCGTATCCGATTAAAAACGTTTTTTTTTTATTTTTATTATTTAAATTTCGTTTTTATTCATTATTATTATTATTATTATTATTTTTTATTGATTATAATATATATAAATAATAACGTAATCATTTAATATATTAATATCGTAAATTTTTTATTTGTAACCATCGAGAAAAATATATTATTCATATTATATAATAAAAAAAAAAATCACGTGAATAAAAATCTACTAAAAAAAAAAGAAAATCCCTAAAAATCATTCGTAAGTTCTTTTCTTTTTTTTTTTTGTTAAATCAAATTGAAAACTGAGAAAAAAAGAAGAAAAAAAAGAAGGAGAAAAGGAAGGAAGGAAGGAAGGAAGGAAGAAATGCAGTCGTGGGAATAGACTGTAAAAAAAAATAAAATTTATAAAAAAAAAGAAATATTTCAAAAAGAAAAAAAAAGAAAAATGTGATACCTTTCCTTTCTATCATCATCATCATCAATATCATCATTATTATTACTATCATCACTGTTTCTTATATAAAACCCTTATTAAAAATGATAATAATAATAATAATAATAATTTTGAGTTAAAAAATTTTAACATTTTTTTTCCTTCCCTCCCTCCCTCACTCCTCCCGTTATTGTTTTTGGCTCTTTTTTTTATCTGACCCTTCCTTCCTCCTTCACCCTCCCCTTTCCCGCCTCCTTCACGTTTTAAGCCCCTCCCCCCCCCGATCGTAAAAAAAAAGAGAAGAAGAAGAAAAAGTTAAAAACTAAATCAAATTTTTCGAAAGTAATTAAAATCATAAATAATTTTCTTTTAAATTAAAAAACAAAAAAGGAAAAAAAAAATAAATAAAAAAACGTGTATTTAGAAAATATTTTATTTATTTATTTCGAAAATTTTTAATCATAAAAATTCAATAAGAAAAAAAATTATGTATATACCCATACATATCATTATTAATAACAATAAAAAAATTAATAATAAATAAATAAATAAATAAATAAATTAATTAATTTTAATTCAAATTCGACGTTGAATTTGTCTTTTTAATTTAAAGTAAATTAAATTAAATTATTTATTTATTTATTTATTATTATTATTATTATGAGTATAGTTT
>NW_002987394.1:221943-246371 GCF_000006295.1 Pediculus humanus corporis
ATAATAATAATAATAATAATAATAATGATAATAATAATAAATTTTTTTTTTGTCTCCATGTTGTTGTAAACGTGTAATACAAATTAGTATTTTTATATTCATTCAGTATATCTAATTTACTTTTAAAATAAAAACGTGCCCGGAACATGAAAATTAACAAAAGTTTAATTTTTTTTTTTTTTTTTTATCCAACAGAAAACGAAAAAAAAAACTGTTGTGCGTTTAAAAAAAAAAAAAGGAAAAAAGGAAAAAAAAAATTACTTTTTTTTTTTTTTTTTTGTCCAGACTCATTTTAATCGTTTTAAAAAAAATTTTCTTTTTTTTCCATTTCTCTCTCTCTTTTATCTAAATTCGTATTTACGACGATTTACGTCCGCCATTTTCTTTTTTCGTATAATTATAAACCGATACGTAATCGTTAGGGATAATGAAAGGCGGTGGTTAAAAATGTATGGGAATGAATAAAAAGAGAAAAGATGGTAGATATCATTCCTTTTTACTTTATTAAAATAAATAAATAAACATTTTATTTATTTATAACGAAAACGTTTGATTTAAAATAAAAAAAATTGTACGATAAGATTGACAAAAAGGTTTACTTTTTTTTTTATTCAAATCACGAAAATTGATAATGATTTTTTTTTTTTGAATGATGGAAACATAAAAAGGATCATTACTCAAAGGAATGATATATATTTTATAAAAATAAAAGGTTTTTTTAAAATCAAAAAACAAGTTTTAATTTTTTTATACGTATCTACCCACCCATACGTGATATCATATTGATGAAAAAAAACATGGCGGCGTAGGTGGAATCGGAGGTCAAATAGAACAAAAAAAAAAAAAAAGTTTGTAAAATTGGGTTTAACATTTTTTTTTTTTTTATACAAAAAATAATATATGCATGCGTACATTTATGCATGATAAAAAAAAAAAGAAGGAAATTTTAAAAATTCATATCAATTTCCCTTTTTCTTTTTTTTTATAATTGAATACGCAATACGTTCGTATTTCTTCTTCCTTCCTTTTTTTTTCTCATCATTTTTCTTTTTTTTTTTTTTTTCTCTTCCTTTAGGTGTAATTGGAGGTAGCATTTGAATCCGCGACACATTTACAAAAAAAAAAAGAATAAAGTGAAAATTTCATTCGAAAAAAAAGAAAAGAAAAGAAAAAAGAGTATTCAAAGGAGTTTGTAATTTTCTTTTCATTTTTTTTTTTTTTTTTTCGAACGGGAAAGAGAAAAAAGAAAAAAAGGGCGAAAACGTTTTTTTTTTCTCTTATATGTCAAACTCAATTATTTTTCTGTTATTTTATATGCTTACGTAAAAGTATACACACATATGTTTTTTTTTTTTTTTTCAAAGGTTGGCACTTATTTATTTTTTATTTTCAAAATGGCGGAATTAAAAAAAAAATTTATGTCATCGTTACGTAAATTATAACGTTGATTTTATTTTATGCAACGGATAAACGAAAAAGCTTCTAAATTTAAAAATCATTACGTAATAATTATTTTCAAATGGGTCATTCGGTCATTTTATGATTTTTTGTTTGGAATTTTTATTGAAAAAAATTTGATTGGCTATGGGTTTTTTTTCTCATTTTAATTTTTTTTACAATTTGATAAATTATTGATGACGTATGGAATCGCAAACGGAAAAATCGCGTTACGTTACAAAAGTAAAAAACAACAACAACAACAGCCAGGTGTTTAATTTCTCTATGGAGTAAGTAGTATCATTTATTTTTTTTTTTAACGTGTAATAAGTTTTTCAACTAGTAGAAAGGTTATAATCCTGAAGGCGGTGAGTTGGTTGGTTGGTTTTCTTCAATGATACAAGTGAGAAATTTTTTTTTGTACGAAACAACAGTTGTTATCTCGTTTTACAGTTCACATGTTTTTATGCTAAATTTTCCTTTGACCGCATAAGGCCTTGAAAATGATTGTGCCTTAACCGAAATATGAATTTTTCCTTTGAATTTTAACATTTTATCAACTTAACAAATTGTTTTGTACTGCGATTACGTTAACGATTGTTGTCGAAATTAAAAAAAAATTTTTTTGGTTTTTTCTTTGACGTGCGTTTCGTGTAAAATTTGATTCTTTTTTCTTTTTCCCTTCGCCATATTCTTATTATTATTATTATTATTTTCTTAGGATTTGACGTCATTTTTGAAAATTTTTATTTGTCAGAGTATATATACGTGACAATGATTGTCTTTAATAATAAAAACAGAAAAATTTTATCCTTTTTTTTTTATTTTTAATTTATATTATTTTGTTTCGTCTGCCACTTATATAGTTCGTGACACTTTTTCCTTTTTTCCTTTTTGAATTTTTATAAAATTAAAAACGATTTCGTTTCGATGATTATTAAAAAAAAAAAAAATTTTCGTTCGATAAGAAGCGAACGTAAACGAGGCCAATGAGAAAAGTAAAACAAACGTTTTATTTTATCGCTTGTATTATCATTATTATTATTTTCACGAATTAATTTAAATAAAATCAAAATGATAAATATTAATAATTAAAGTGTAATTTTTTTTTTTTAATTATCATAATCGATTATCGATTTATCGATCGATTGATTATTAATTAAAAACAAATCGTGGAAATTTTTTTTTTTTTTAAATTTAATTTTTCCTTCTTTTTAACGACAAATCACACTCACATGAAAAATAAAAAACCTCAACAAACAAACAAACGTTTAAAATATATTTTTTTTTTTATGAAGTGGGGGGAAAAAAAAACGAAAACCAAAGAAGAAGAAGAAGAAAAGTTTAGTTTTTCCTCCCTGTTTTTATTCTCTTAATAAAAATGGAAAAGTTTTGAAAAATGTTTCACAAAAACAAAATTTTTAATCTTATCGATAAAAGAAAAAAAAAACTGATAACATATCAAATCACGTATTAACAATCACGTAACCTTATCGCAATCGTTAAAATCGTAATAAAAAAAGACAAAAAAATCTTTAAATTTTATTTTATTTTATTTTTTCTTTTAAAAACAAAAAAAAAGTAATGATTTTACCAAAAAAATACAACGACGTGGAACTAGAAACGTAAAAAAAAAAATTCGAAATCATCATCAAATTTAAAATGACAAACATCGTTTGTTTGTTTTTAAAAAAAATTTTAAATATACAAATTCATAGGTTTGCCAGTTATTATTATTATTATTATTATTATTATTATTATTATTATCATTTTACTTTACATTATTAAATTATTATCATTATTATTATTTTTCGCTAAGAGATGATAGGTGAATCGGGGGAAAAAAAAATAGGTGAAAGGTAAAAAGGTAAAAAAAAATAAAATTTATTATTTTTCGTATTTTGCAAATTTATAAAACGAGACGGGAAGAGAAAAAAAAATTTTTTTTTTTTTTTTTTTCATGTGAGAGATAACAGATGGTTTTTTACGTTTCCTTGTTTATCACGACGAAATTTTCCTTTTCCTTTTTTTTTTTTTTTTTTATTAAAATATAAATTAAACACGCCCATAGGAAGCGAAAACGTACACGCACACGCACACGATACAATTCCAGGATTAAAAAAAAAAAAAATATTTATTTACGTATTATAATATCAATCTGCGACGACGACGACGATGACGATAACGACGACAATGGCGACAACGATGTTGATAACGACAAATTCGATACAAAAAAAAAAAAACGTTAAAAATTAATTAAATAAACTTTATAATTTTAATATATTTCCGATTGTAAATATTTACATTAATTAAAAATTAATTGTTGTTACATTAACAGTACAAACAAACCCCCCCCCACTTGCCCCCGCCCCCCCGCCTCCCGTCCCCTTCCTTTTTTTTTCGGGGGGGGTTTATGTTTACCTTACGAAACATGTGAAAAAAAATATTATCTATCGTTTGTTCCTTTATTATCATTATTATTATTTATCCATTAAGTTTTTTTTTCGTTAAACATAAAATAAAATTTTTTTTTTAATGATTTATTTAAACAAAAAGAAAAAATTATTATCATTATTATTATTATTATTATTAATTACAACAATAACATGGCGGCAAACTTTAACGTTTTTTTTTTTTGTTTTGTTTTACGTCAGTAATTAACAGAAAACTTTTTTTTTCGTTTCGTTTTGTTTTGTTGTTTTTGCATTTTATTGTTTTTTTTTCTACTTTTCTTTTTTTTTTTTACATTTTTATTATCATTATTATTAAGTTATTAAAACAAAAAAAAATAATTACTTTATTATTATTATTATTATTATTATTATTATTATTATTATTATTATTATTATTATTATTTACCTCCCGCGCGTGTGTGTTTGTGTGTGGGTTTTGTACATAAAAAAAAATGTTTTTCAACGTGTCTTGTGCACATACACGTAAAACTTTACAAAATGAATTTAAAAAAAAAAAAAAAAAAAAAGAAGCGATAATAATAATGATAATAATGATAATAATGATTATACACTGATAACAATGGGTAGAAAAAAAAAGAAATACGAAGGCGGATGGAAAAAAAATTTTACAAAAGAAGAGAAAAAATTATTATTATATGATTATTTCGAATTGAATTTTCTATAATATATAATAATAATAATAATAATAATAATAATAATAATAATAATAATATACACGAAGTGAAATTTGATTTAAAAAGACTAATAATAATGATGATGATGGTGATGATCGTTAAACGTAAAAAAAAAGAAATTTTTTATAATAACGCGTTCATATTTACATGCATATATATAGATATATATATGTATATAAATAATAAAATAATTTGATAGACGTGGATGAACAAACACAAACGAACGAATTTTGTTAAATATATATAGAAATATATAGATATTGTTTGTCGGATTTAAAATATTTAAAACACGTTTCACCATTATAATAAAAATGGAGGAATAATAAAAAACATTTTTAATTATAAATTAAATTCGCATGGAAAAACCCGGTTTTTCCACGTTTATTCCTTGGCTACGCAGTCATAAATTAATTTGCGGTTTCGTAAGAAACGTAAAAAGAAAAAGAAAAAGAAACTTTGTTACACTATTTGAATTAAAAGAGAGAGAGAGAGAGATATACGGGGAAAAAGTTTTTTTTTTTTTCTTTGATATTTGATTGCTACGTTCGCAACTTTTCACAGGTATTAAATTCAACGATTCGATTATTATTATTATTATTATTATTATTATTATTATTATTATTATTATTATTTCTTAACTTAATTTTTAACAAAGAAATTAACAGTATTAATAATAATAATAATGATTTATTATTATTATTTTTTAATTATATTTAATACGTAATATTCTTAATCAAAACTTTTTTTTTATTTTGTATATTAAAATTCGCGGGGAAAATTTAAAAGAAAAACCCGTATGAAATAATAATAATAATAATATTGTGAAATATATGTTAAAGTTCCATAAAGTGGAATAATTTGATAAAGTTCAAAGTTCATTCATTTTTAACTTAATAAATGATGAAACATATTTAAAAAAAAAAAAAAATGTGATTTTCGATTATATTTTTAAAAGAGATATAGTAGTAAATTTTATTATTATTATCATTATTATCATTATTATTATTATCATTATTATTATTATCATTATTATTATTATCATTATTATTATTATCATTATTATTATTATTAGTTTGGTTTTTTTGTTTAAATAAAAGAAAGGAAAAAGTTAAAAACAAAAAAAAAAAATAAACGTTTAATTAGTAAAAGGGTCATATATTTTTTTAAAAAACAAAAGGAGAATAAGGTGTTTAAAAAAAATAAGTTAATGAAGGTAAAAAAAAAAAAAAAAAAAATTGTTGTTTAACTTTTGGCTTGTTTTACCCTTTTAATTTTCCTCCCCCTCCCCGTATAATAATTAAAATTAAAGAGAGAGAGAGAGGGAACAAATAAAAGGACGCAACAATAAATAGCACGGCCACGTTTTAATTATTCAAAATACAATAATAGACGTACGCGAGGGTTTTCACCATCAAAAGTACAAACGACACACACGCACACACACACGACGACGACACTATGACGATGGTGTCAGAGGTGGTGGTGGTGGTGGTAGTGGTGGTGGTGATGGTGGTAACATGTGAAGTTAATCACTTTTTGGAATCCAAATTACACCTAAAAACTATTCAACGGAGTTAAAATCGTCGTAATTCTGTTCTGTACCACAAAATGTCCGAAACAACGACAAACATTCAATGTTTTATTTTTTTTTTCTCACGATTTTACTTACTCCTTCTTATTTTAACCTTATTCTACATTTTATTATCATTATTATCATTTTTATTTTACAAAACGATAATAATAATAATAATAAAATCAATAATAATTAATTTAATTGAATTAAATAAAATAATAAATTATAATTAAATGGTTGAATCCCAAAGTTTTTTTTAATAAATAAGTAAATAAATAAAAAAATTCAATCAATAAAAAATAGCAGAAGACATTAATAAATAAATAAATAAATTAGACAAACTTTTTTTTTTTTAAAAACAAACTTTAACAATAAATTATAAAAAAAAAAAAAGAAATAAAATTAAGTGATATGATATATATATTTAATACTTATAAAAATCTTATTATCCGTACGTGCAAACGGTTTTTAAATTACATTGAATTATAGCAACAAAAAAAAAAGACACTAAGCGGTTATTAAATTTTATGAGTTTGCGCGTAACAATTTTTCCTATTATTATTATTATTATTATTATTATTATGGGAAACAAAAGGAAAAGAGTTACAAAAAATTTAACGTTGTGTTTATGATTGATTGATTATTTTCAATGATTTTGAATGATTTTTTTTTTTTTTTTTGCTTTATTTAACTTTACTCTATTGTTCTCTATTATTTTTATTTTTTTCTTTCCTCCCCCCCCCATATTCCCTTCCCCCTTTCTTCCTCTCGCCTTCTCTCTCTCTCTCTCTTTACGCACCAACATTCGACAAAGTTTTTTTTTTTTTTAAAAATTTATTATTATTATTATTAATAGAGCCCATTAAAATTTTTGCAAGTATTAAATTTTTCCGCTTTATGATTTATGCTCTCTTTCAACAGAGGAGCTTTTTTTTCCCACCCCCACCCACTCCCCTCCTCCCCGCCCTTTCATTTTTAAAGTAATTTATTTCTCTTTTCCTTCTCCTCTTACCAATTTTTTTCTTTTTTTTTTTAATTATTATTATTATTATTATTATTATTATTATTATTATTATTTTAGACGAAAAAAAAAAAAAAAAATTTTTTTTTTTGTTTTAATTTCCGATATTTCGTTTTCATTGTGTTTTCTTCCCCCTCCTTCTTCTCCTCCTTTTTTTTCTCCTCCTCTTACTCTTCCTCTTTCTCCTACCCCTACTCCTCCTTTTTGTCATCCTTCTTCTCCTCCTTCTTTTCCTCCTCCCTTTAAATAAATAGTTGATAACGAATGTTTTTATCAATCGGTAATACTGTCCTCTTTTTGTTAACAAAAAAAAAAAAAAAAAAAACGTGAAAATAAATTTATGTAAAAGGAAAAAAGGAAAAAAAGGAAAAAAAATTTTCTTTTTTTTTTCAAATATTAATTTTAAAGGTAATAATTTTTTTTCTTTTTTTTTTTTTTTTGCACGTTCGAATGTATAAAATTCAGTGATTAACTGGAATTATTTCAAATTTTCCTTTTTTTCCTCTTTTTTTTCCTCTTTTTTTTCCCCTTTTTTTTCTTTTTTCTTTTTCTTTTTCTTTTTTTTTTGAATAATTTACGGGAATAAATTTTAAATTTTTTTTCTTTTTTTTTTTTTTTAACGGGAAATGCATGGAAATCGTTTTTTTTTATTTCTTTCTTTCTTTTTTAATTTTAAAAACGTTTCCCTCACCCCGCACTCCCGCCTCCCGGGCTCCTCATTCGGCAATTCCAGATTTATTTAATAAAAAAAAAAGTAAGTATCTGGAACGGGAATACTTTTTTTTTTTCCAGGAGCTCAGAGTTAAAACAATCTTTAAAAAAAAAAAAACAACAAACGCGCATATGAATAAAAAGTGAGATTAAAATAATTTTTTCAAAATTTTTTAAACTTTCAACATTTTCCTACGTTTGTTTGTTTGTTTGTTCGCTGTTTGTTATTTCTTGTTTGTTTTGCTTTTTTTATTATTAAAAAATATTTAAACACCTGAGAATATATTTGTAATTTACTTAATTCGTTTTATATATAAATATATTAAATATATTATTCAACTGTTATTTACAATCTGTTACTACTTCCGGTAAAATTTTCCCGCGTATTACGTCACTTTCACAAATGTTTGTTTATTTATACGATTAAGATAATTTCGCTTTAAATTTGTTTTTAATATTTACCTTATGTAAAAATAAATTTTTTCTTTCTTTTATTTTTCCTCCTTCAGGTTTTTCGTTTTCAGGTACGTTTCCTTGCATTTCTTTAATTACGATTTAAATACTAGAGAACAAAAATAAAAAAGATGATAATAATAATAATAATAATAATGAAACTAAACGTTTTTAAATTGCCTGAAAGGTTTAAATACTGAAAAAAAAAAGTCCGACTTACTTGGAAAGGTTTAAAAATGTAGCAGCAAATTAAAATGCCCTGAGTAACAAGTTAATTACACGAGGAAAAAAGAGAGAGAAAAAAAAGGGGGGGTATGGAAGTGAGAGTAGGAGAGAGAGGAAGAGAGAGGGGGGGCGGACAAAGGCCTAAAGAGACTTTTCTGCACTCGAACGATTTAAATTTAAACCAAGGACAAAAAAAAAAATTTATTTTATTTATTTTTTTTTCCAGAGTTTTTTCCAGTGTTTTTTTCCAGCCTTTTTTCCTCGCCGTGTATATATAAAAAAAAAAAACTTTTAATTTTAACTATTGTTTAAGATTAAAAAAAAAAAAAAAAGGATATTTTTTTTTTTTTCGTTCATCTCCCTGGAGAATTTTCCGATAAGTTATTATCAATCAAATCCATAAAAAATAATATCGAAATTTTGTTTTTTTTTTTTTTTTTTAGGTGAACTGTTATGTTTTTTTATGGCACGTCGTAAAAATATCATTTTTTTTTTTTTTCCTATATCGTATCGAAAACAATAAAAAACCTTAATCTTACCCTGATTTTAACTACAATATTCGGGTCAATATTCTTATAAAATCAAACATAAAAAAAAAAGGAAGAATATTTCGGGGGGAGAGAAAAGGCGGGGAAATGAAAATCACATTGTGAGTCCTTATTGACATTTTCACGTAAAAAAAAAATTATATAAACATATTAAATCGTAGTAACAGAAGAAAAAATTTTTTTTTTTTTTGTAAAATCAAAGAAAAGGGGATTTAAAAAAAAAAAAAAAGTTGAAAAATAAAAGGAAAAAAAATTGGGTTTGGGATTTATAAAAATTGAAAATTCAGGTCGCGTTTGAAAAAGAGAGATAGAGAGACGGGTCAACGGGTGACAGAAAAAAAAAAGAAAATTTTCCTTTTTTTTTTTTTTTTTTTTTGATTTTTCCTCCTGGTGATTCAGAAAAAAAAAAGTCATGAAAAACCTTCTTTTTTTTTTTTCCATTGCAACAACATTTGTAAATTTATTAAAATAATATTTTCGACGATGTTTTCCTGCCTTAAGACACAACGACGACGACGAGTACGATAATAATAATAATAATAATAATAACAAAAAAAAACGCTTAATAATTTTTTAAACATATGAAATTTACAGTATCCGCATGTAATAATTTAAAATGGCGCCCGAATTATTTATATATATAAAAAAATACGTACGTCGTCGTGTTGTACGATAAATTTTATTGATCTATTTTCTTTTTTGAAAACATAAATCTTTACCCCTCACCCTCACCCTACCCCCTTCCTCCCCCCTCAAAAATAAAAAATAAAAAATATAAACGCAGTTGATAAATACGCACGCGAATTCGTAAAAATTACGTCGATACTTACACATATACATACCATTACGAAATTCAAATCTTTTTTCTTTGATTCCTCCCATAATTCTTTTCCAATAATAATAATAATAATAGTAATAATAGTAGTAGTAAAGTAATAAGGATAATTCTCGAGGAAAAAAAAAGGAAAAAGGAAAAGAAAAATTTATTTCAGTATATCGGTTTAAACGTTTCCACCGCAGGTAAATAATATAAATTAAATACAATCCACCATCATCGATTTCTCATGGTTTATTCTATACGTAGTTGTAGTATGACGTCATAAAAAAAAAAAACTATATATAATTTCCTTTATTGAGTTATCAAAACCGAGTCTTTAAAGGAGGAAATTATATAATAAAATTCGATATTTGTATGAGTGTGTATATATATTAAGAAATCGTTCTCCGGTTTTGGTTTTTCCCTTATCTATAAATACATATATATATATATATATATATATATATATATATATATATATATAATAATTTCATTTATAGCATTTTATAGCTCTGCTATATTTTCCTATTGAATGAATCGTTTTTGTAAAAATTTGTTTTGAATATATATATAATCTTTTAACATTTTTTACATAATTTTTTATTTTCGAATTTACACGCACACGCACGCACGCCTTTTTTGTGATTCTTTTCTTTTCTTATCTTATGGATAAAAAAAAAAAAAAACAGTTTTGTTATAATACGAGTTTTGAAAATTCGTAATAATAATAATAATAATAATAATAATAATAATAATAATAAATGAATGGGCGTGAATTTATTATTAAAAAAAAATTTTAATATTTTTGTATTTAAACGTATATATTATTTTTTTCGATAGGAAAAAGGATGAAAAAAGTTTAAAATTGTATCGTTGATCGTTTAAAAAAAAAATGGCGGGGTCGAATAATTATTTAAAATAGTGAATTCATTAAAAACAATTTTTATTACTTTTTTTTTCTTTTTTTTTGGGGGGGTGAGATTTTTTTAAGAGAAACAAAAAAAAAAAAAAGAGGCGACGACCTAAAAAGCTTTAGTAATCAGCTTAAAAAGCACGTAAGCTCCATGAAAGCTTTGCAAGTGTGTCGCTACACAAGCATTTGGCAATAAATTCTTTTTTTTTTTTTTTTCGCTTTCCTTTTCGTCCCTCCTGCACCTCCTCCTCCCTCACCGCATCCCCCCAAAAATTACTTCCCCCTCCCCGAAAAAAAAAAGATAATTGGAGTCGCGATAAAATTATCTAAAATAATAACAAGAAAAAATTTTTTAATTATCATTTTTTTTTAAAAAACGTGTAAAAATTTAAAAGGAAAAAAAAATGGTGGTAGAAGATTGATTAAAACAATAAAAAAGGAAAACCAAAAGGAAAAAAGGAAATGATAAAACAAGAATGAAAATAATTTAATTTGATTTTTTTTTTTTTTAAAAGGAAAAATTTAAGGTTGCGGAATACAAAAAAAAAAAAAATTTTCTCCAGTTAAAACTTTTCAAATAAAAAGGTTAAAAAAAAAAAGAAAGAAAACCCAAAATCGGAAACAAATTTCTTATATCATAAGTCAAATAATGACCTTTTTATCTCTCTCTCTCTCTCTCTCTCTCTCTACGTGTGTGTGCGTGGGTGCGCGTGCGTATTTATCGAATTAAACTTTCCTATTATTATTATTATCGTTTAAATAGAATATTTGAAACTTTTATCATGGCAGATTTTTCTTTTTTTATTTTTCTGCTTATGATTTTTTATTAAAAAAAAAACAAAAGTAAAATCATAACGACCTTTTGCGATAATAATAATAATAATAATAATAATAATAACAGGAAAACGTACGTTTCATCATAAATTACTATTATTATTTTAAAAAAAAATTTTTTTTTCTTTTCCCAATCAAAATCGTCCGTTCGTCCGTCATTATAATTCACACGAATATTTTTTTTTTTATCATTCGTTTGTTTTTTCGACGTTGCCAAATTTATAAGGAAAATAAAAATATCTTTTAATTCTGGCGCCACGATTTTTTACAATACATTTCCTTCGTGTTTTATTTATTTATTTATTTTTATTTTTTTTTGTTTTCGTATCGAAACATGAAAATTTTATTATCCGAAATAAATTTAAAACAAATCATCGTCATTAAGTGCGTATAAACACGCGTGAATCATTTTAAAAAAAGATAAAATAAACAAACCGCAATTTATTAATTTATTTATTTATGTAATAAAAAAAAAAAAAAGTTTCTACGTCATCATTATTATTATTATAATCATTCAAAAATTTATAAAAATTCCAATAAAAACGATTTTAATAAACAAACTAAACTTTTTCTTTACGATTAATTTATTTTTTCTATTTGTAATTTTCCATAATTTGATTTTATTAAATTATTATTAATATTATTATTATTATTATTATTAGTTTACTTTTAGACGGTTCAAAAGGTTTATTTGACGTTGAAAAAAAAATTAAATCAAAAAAGTAGGTAGGAAGAAAACATTTTAGAAGAAATTTTTAAATGGTTGAATTATTTTTATAAATGATTTCGTGTCAATAGAAATCTTTCGTGTCCTTTCGATAAAAAACGTGTCAATCAAATAATTGTTACAACGTAAAAAAAAAAAAAAAAATTCCGAACGAATTAAACGTTTTGTAAAAAAAAATGGAATGAAAGGGAAAAGAAAAAGAAAAGGAAAAGGAAGGTAAAAGGAAAATTTTGAATTAATTTTTTTTTTTTCGTCGTGTGTACGAAATGACAAATATAAAAAAAAAAAAAAATTTTTTTTTCTTTCTCGTAATAAAATCCATTAAAGTTTTTGCATGGCTAAAAAGAAAAAAAAAAAATTTAAAATTCAAAAAGATATTTTTTTCTTTTCTTTTTTTTTTGTACAAAATTAAATGCAAACTTTTTATATTTTATTTTATTTTTATTATTTTCTTAGGGAAAGCGTAATTAGAAAAAAATAAGTTTTCCAGGAAAAAAAGGGATAAGAAAAAGGGGAAAAGAAAAGATTAAAAAAAAAAAAAAGGAGAATATTTTTTTTTAAGGGAAAAAAAAAATTTATGTTTTCAAATTTAGACTCTCTTTTCCATGTTTTTCCTTCTTCTTCTTCTTCTTTCATTCATTTTCTTTTTATAGTCATTTAAAAATGAGCCTGGAAAAACAAAACAAGAAAATTTTCTTATCCGGTCTTTCCCCTTCTTCCCCGCCTTTTTTTATTCCTCGTTTGCGCGCGCCCTTCCCCCGAAAGAAAAAAAAAACCTCAATTGCATTTTCTTTTTTTTTCTTTTTTTGTTTTTATTTCCTGTTTTAAGTACGCACAAAACTTTAACCTTCCTGCTGGCCCCACCCCCTTCTCCTCCCCCATCTACCCCCCACAGAAGAAAAAAAAAAAACTTTTCCGTGTGTATTTTATTTAGCGAACGTGGCTGAATTTTCAATTTCAAAGTCTTTTAGATATTTTTCTCATTCCACTTTAGATTTTTTTCTTTTCTTTTTTGTTTTTTTTTTCTTATTCATTTTAACTTTTTCTTCTTTTTTCTTTTCATTTCTTTACCACTTTTTCTTTTTTTTTTTTTTCTGTTAGTGTTTGTAAAAGAATTTTTTTTTAAAAACTAATTCAAAACCATAAACTTTTGATGAAAGAACTCTTTTAAGTTTTCTTTTTTTTCTTTTTTTTACTTGATCTTGATTCGTTTTTTATTTTTTTTAAAATCAGAGTTTTTTGTTTTTGAATTTTTATTTATTTATTTATTCCCCCCCCTCCCCCAACAAGAATAAAATAAAAGAAAAACTTTTTTTTTAAAAATAATTTTATTCGAACGGATGATTGAAAACCAAATGAGAGAAAGAGAGAGAGAAAAAATTAAAAAAATTTTCTTTTTTTTATTATTTACGTACGTGCGTCGCCATTAAAAAAATTAAAAAAAAAAAAAAAAAACTCAAATAAACGAGAAGATTTTTTTTTTTTTTTTTTTACTTAATATCCTTCCTTCTCTTTTCCTTTTTCCCGATTTTCATTTTAAAAATAATTGCCGGGAAAATTACGGTCTGACAGTGTAAAAAAAAAAAAAAAATTTACACAGGTGTAAATGTAGAAATGTACAACAGTCGTTTAAATTTTTGTAAATAATTGTAGAAACCCCCTCACTCTGCCCCCGCCCCTCCCCCTTCCACCGAACGTCCAAAAAAAATTAATTCATTTTCAGACGTTGTTTTATTTAAATAAGAAAACCTTTTACGAAAACAACAACAACAACAGCAACCTTACGACAAGATAAATAAAAACATCTCTCGTTTTCACTTTGTCGAACAACAACACAGAAATTTCTAGAAAAAAAAATTTTAATTATATACTTACCTTACGACCGATTGAATTCTTAAGGTTTTATCATTATTATTATGTATTTGATAAATCAAAAAACAAAAAACCCTTCTTATATGGAAATTGTTTTTCCCACATTACTAAATCAAAAAAAAACACCTTTAAAAATTATTTGCTGTGTGATTTCTTCCTTACCCCCTCTACCCCTAACCCCCTAACCACCCTTATTTCTTTTCCCTCCTCATTTTATTAACAAAAAAAAAATTTATCGATAATTTTTCCTTTTGTTTTATTATTAATAATTTATAAATGGCATAAATGGGAATATAATTGTATACTATGTTGTTATGTTATACGTAATAAATTATTACAAAGCGTTAATATTTTAAAAACGTTTCATACATTAAATATATATGTGTGTATGCGTGTGTGCGTGTGCGTGTGCGTGTGTATAAAAATCGATTTCAAACGAGTAAAAAAAAGTATAATAAAAAAAAATTTTACATTTTATTATGCTTTGCTCTTTATTATAAAAAAAAAAAAAGAGGGAAAATAAATAAAAAAAAAAAAAAGGAAGAAGAAGAAGAAGAAGGAAAAAAAAATTGCGGAACCAAAGTTTAAGAAAAAAAAAAAAGAAAAAAAGTTATTTTTTTTTAATGGTAAGAAAGGTTTTAATGTTTCCAAAATGGAGCGCCTTTATTATTATTATTATTATTATTACTATTTTTTCTTTTTCACTTTTACGACAATTCTCAACATTTTTCGTTTTTTTTTTTGTTTCATTTTCTTTTTTTTTTTACGTGTTTTGTTTTCTAACCGTACAATAATAATAATAATAATAATGATTTTTTTCTATTTATTTTGTTGTTTAGAATAATTATTATTTCATCGAGTGTTTTTATTTATTTATTTACGCTCGATCGTTTCCAACTGTATAAATTAATAGAATTTTATTTTTTATAAAAATTGTTTTTTTTTCCGAAGAAATATAATATTTCCCACGATCACGTACGTAAATATATATTAATTAAATATAAATTTTATTTATTTATTTTGGAAGAAATGACGTAACGAAAAAAAATAAATATCAGTATCGAAAAAGTTAATTTTAGTAATAACACAACAACCCGAGAGGGCGGGAAAAAAATCTCAAATTTAAATCGCCGTTAAAATTTAATTTTTTTTTTTATTTTATTTTAAATTTTTAAATCTTACAAAAAAAATAAAACCTGGCTTCCTTTTTTTTCTTTCTTTTGACATAAATTTAAAAGTAAAAGATGAGAACGTTCGAGAAACTTGCAAAAAAAAAAAAAAATTCATTCTTAATAGTTATTGCTTAAAGATTTATTTATATTAAAACTCGGATGAAATTTTTTTTTTTTTTTTTAAAGTCAAGAAAACTTTTTTCTCCCCCCCCCCCCTTCTTTCCTTCCCAAAAAAAAAGAGAGAAAAAAAATTACTTTTTATAAATCCCTCTTTTTTTTTTTTTTTTTTTTTTAAGAAGAATAAAAATAAAAAAAAATTATTTAATTAATAACTTTACTTGGAAAAAGTAAAAGTATTTTATTTGCATAAATAAAAACTCGGAAATCTTCGGTTACGTTCGTAAAAAAGCAATTTATACGTCAGAATAATTTTCAACCAATCGGAGCTTAGTTTTCGTTCCGCCATTTTTATTAGTACTTGTTGTTTACTTGATAATCCGTTAAAGTCGTTCTTTTTCTTGTGGTTGTGTTTTTAAAATTATTTGTTTGATTATTTATTTAAAAAAATTATGTCTTTTAAAATATTGTTTAATAAAGTAAATGTGATCGATACAAAATGATATTTTATTAAAATAATAATGATAAAATTTAAAAATAAATAGAAAATTATTTATGTGTGTGTGTGTGTGTGTTTGTTCGCGTATCAAGTAACTTAATATTTTCTATACAAATTTTATATTAATGGTTAAATTTAAGTGTGCGTATACAATCGAAAATAAATCGAGCGTTTATAATAATATTTCATTTTCTTCATCGATTTTATTAATAATAATAATAATAATAATAACAAGTTGGATTGAAACAAGTAAGGGTAAGTAATTCATTTATAATTATCCCAACGATGATGATGAACGCCATGTTGAAATTTATATTATTTGTCGTTCATTATATTAATTTAACTTTTCTTTTCGTATTTCTATAAATTTTATTATACGTCAAATCGTTTTTTATATATAATTTTACTATGAAAAAACGAAAAACTGTTTGTTTTTATTTGATAACAAGTAATGAAAAAAAAAAAAAAGAAAAAGAAATCGTTGTATATCAATAAGAATATAAAATTCAAAATCTTGTCCAAAACTATTTGTTTTTGTTGCTGTTGTTTGTTGTTGTTGTTGTTTTTTTATTATGTTTTGAAAAAGATAAAATATTTTTTGATATATTTATTATATATACGAAGATAAATTTAAAAGAAATTTGGGTGGTAAAGTTTAGGATTGTAAAAAAAACAAAATAAAAATTTTCTTCTTCTTAGAGAGATATTTGTTTTCTCAATTTTTCTCTCTCTCTTTTTTTTTAAAGACTTATGTTAGTTGCTTATTTTATCTTTTCAATAAAAAAAAAAAAAAAAAGGAAAACAAGAGGGAAATATCGTTAAATCGTTTGAGATTACGCGCATTTTACGTTTTTTTTTTTCTTTTTAAAATGATACGCAAACGAAAGACACAAAAAAAAAAATTTTTTTTTTTTTCTACGACGCCATTTTAATTTTTCTATTTCTTGATGATTGCAAAACTTTTTTTTTTATATTAAATTTACTGCATTGAATTATAGTATTTATATCTATAATAATTGTAATAGTTGTAGTAAAAGTCAAATTAATTTTTAAATAATACTAATACTAATAATAATAATAATAATAATAATAGTAAGTATTAAGTTTAAGGTAAAAAAAAAAAAAATTTTACATTTGCGAAAGATTCGAAAACCTATTAAAGTTCTTATACAATTCAAAAATTTATCGTTTAAAAACTTTTCGGATACGTTACGGATGAGATCGACGACCTTTGACCTAACAATTCTTTTAAAAAAAAAAGAAAAGAAAAATTTTTTTTTTTTATACTTTAATTTTTGTCTTTTCCTTTTTTTTTTCACAATTATTTGGCACAAATTTTATTTAGATAAAAAAAAATAATGATAATAATAATGATGATAAATTTAAGTGTAAATTTTTGGAGAAAAAAAAAAAAAAAGGTTTTTATTAAATGTTGTGGAAAAATTTCGATAGTATTTCCGGTTATTTTCTTCTTTTTTTTTTTCATTAAAACTTGACCGACTCTTTCTTAGACTCTCTTTCTCTCCCCGCCTCCCCCTCCCCCCTCCAATATCATATTGATTTATATAAAATATGAAATAATATATATGTTGGAGTGATGGTTAATCATTTCGATTGAATGTTTTTAACTTTGGGATGAATTTGATAAAATGGCGGACGTTCGCCATTTTGTTATTTTACACTCGTGTATATATTATATATAAAAAACGTTTAGATTTACAGGAAAGAAATCGAATTTTTTTTTTTTTTTTTTTTTTAAACCTTTCATTGTAAAATGATTTTGGTGAAAAAAGAGAAAGAGAGAGAGAGAGAGGAAGATAGATGAAAAGAGAAAAATTTCTTTTCTTAAAGTTAAGTCGAAGAGAATAATAGAAAGTTGGAACTTAATTTTCAAGGTGGCATCCGGTTTCTTTCTTTTGTTCGTTCTAAAAAAAAAAAAAAACTTTTCCTATTAAATTTACTTGTCAATATTTTTTTTTTTTCCTTCTTCCTTTTCTTCTTATTATTTTCGATTTTTCCACGAAAAAAGGAAAGAAAAAAGAATAAAAGAAAAGAAAAGAAAATCAAATCAACCAAAATGTTTATCAATTTAAATATCGAAAAAATAATAATAATATTAAATTCGATTTTTTTTTTAAAAACAAAAAAACAAAATTTAAAAAACAAAATTTTTTATTTTTTATTAACGAAAAATTATGTAAAAAAGAAAAAAAAAGAGGAAAAATTTTAATGGAGTCGGTTTTTTTTTTCTTTTTTTTTCCTCCTCTTTTTTCCACTTTTTTTATTACTATCATCATCATCATCATTATCGTCGTCGTCGTCGTCGTCGTCGTTGTTGTTGTTGTTGTCGACATTTTTATTTTTTATTATTTTTTAATTTCAATTACAGACATAAAAAAAGAAAAAAAGTCAAATGCGAAAAAATGAATATAAAAAAGAAAAACGAACAAGTTGACACTACATAAAAAAAAAAAAATGGAAACAAAGGAAACAAAAGTTTCTTTTTTTAATTTTAAATGAAATAAAAATTGTAATGTCTCAAAAAACAAACGAACAAACAAGCAAACAAACAAAGAGAAAAAAAACACAAACAAAATTGCGATGATTTCAAAATTTTTATAAGTAAAAAAAAAAAAAAAAAAAGAAATTAAATTTAACAACAAGTTTTTTTTTTTTTTTCGTATTTGATTTTTATTATCAAAAGAAAATTGTTGTTATTACGTTCGTTTTTCCCTTGTTATTATTACCATTATTATCATTATTATCATTATTAATATTATTATTATTATGGTGAAAACAACGCGTCGTAACCTTATAAATGTAATAACCCAAATGTTATTACTTATTTAATTGTAATTTAAAAAAAAAAAAAAAAATTAAAAACTTGAACAATAATCGTTTCGTAATAATTCACTTTTCTTTTTTTTCGAGTCGTTGTGGGGGGGGGGGGGAAACAATAACGACGACGACGACGACAAGAATAATGATGATGATGATGATAATGATGATGGTGGTGATGGCGGTGATAATGATAAAACAATAAAACAAGAAAATCGTATCCGAAAAAAACTTTTTCTAGCGTTTTATAAAATTTCCCACAAAAAGTTATGTTTTAAGTTCCGATCGATTCGTTTCCGGTTATATAATAATAATAATAATAATAATAATAATAATAATAATAATAATAATAATAATAATAATAATGATTTCTAATGGTTTTTTTCCAACCAACCGTTTTTAAACTTTTTTTTTTTTTTTTCTAATCATAAAATTTCAATTTTCTTTTTTGGTTTAAATTAACATATAAATTTTTTTTCATAACTTTTTTTTTTATGTGAGGAATAAATTCATTTTAATTAAAATTAACATTCATTTTCATCTTTGTCGTCGTCGTCATAATATTCATTATTATTATTATTATTATTATTATTATTATTATTATTATTATTATTATTATTATTTAAATCTTTCAATTTTTTTTTTTTTAACGTGATAATCCTCCACTCGCAAGTGTTTCGATAAAATTTTTTTCCTGTAGAAGAAGAAAAAGAAGAAGAAGGAAATATTTTTTTGTTTATTTTTTTTTTCAAACTTTTTCCCTGCAAAAAATGGTCAGAGAAAAAATTTTTTTTTTTTTTCTAACAACCGTCACCACCACCACCACCGCCACCGCCATCACTCCCACCATCACGGAAAAGTTTTCAAATGATTTTTTTTTTCCTCTAATAAAAAAAAAAAAGAAAAACTTTGGAAAGAATACTAAAATTCAAATTATAATTTTTTTTTTTTTTTTGACAGCCTCAAGAGTTTTTTTTTTTTTTTTTTTTTTGTTTCGTTACTAATTTAATGCATAAATTTTACTTTTGTTTTTTATTATCATCATCATCATTATCATCACCATCGTCGACGTCATTTTTTTTTTTTTTTCATCTGAGATTTAATAATAGGAAATTTTTTTTTTTTAGTAATTATTTTATTAAGGGGGAGGGGAAATTTACTTAACAAAAAAAAAAAAAAGATAATTATAATAATATTTTTTTTTTTTTGTTTTGGTTTTGCGGTTTTTTTCGAAAAAAATTTCTTTGTTTGTTTGTTTGTTTGTTTTTTCCAGCCGTTTCTTTTTCGTTTGTCTGGATTCGATTTCGTTTATTTAATTTTTCCATTTTTTATTATATAAAAATTTTCAATGTCGTCGTCTTAATTACTTTTTTTTTTATTCACTCATAATTCACGAATTCTTTTCTTTTTTTTTTTTTTCCAGTTGTTCGTTTGTTTGTTTGTTTGTTTTTTGCTTTTTCCGGTTAATTTATTTTTTAAATTTCGTTCAGTCCTTTTTTTTTCATTTCTGTTTCTTTGTTTATTTATTAATTAAAAAAAAAAAAAAGTTGGTAAAAAAAAGGGGTTATTTTTTTTTTATTTTGGTATTGTCCGAATTGTTATTTTTATTTATTTATTTGTTTAATAAAACTTTAAATTTAATAATAATAATAATAATAATAAATAATTTCCATATAAAAATTAAAAAAGTTTTTCGATGGCGGAGAAGAAACAAATTTTTTTTATTTAATTTATTAAAATACAAATTTTTTTTCTTATTACGCGTTAATTTTTTTACGTAAGCCTTTCATAAATAAATAAATAAATTAATATAATAAACAATAATATAATTTTTATTTTTCATTTATTTATTACTTTTTAAACTTTTTCAATTATAATTTTTTTTTTTTTAACCGTAATAATTCAATTTATTTCGAAAAACAAAAAAAAAGAAAAAGTTTCATATTAAAATCACTGACACGACAGCAGTTTTTATTAAAATAAAAGCAATCAAAGTTCGTTTTTACGACAGCGTGTCCAAAAATAATTTAACTGAAGTCTGTTGGTTGTAAAATTACGTAAAAAAAGGCGTTCAGAACGTAAAAAATGAAAATAAAAACATCGAAACATATCGGGAAGCCATTTTAGGTGAAAAGAAGCTTAAAATGAAATTATTAAAAGAGCGAAAGTTTGATGATTAGCATACGGTACGATTAACGTTCTTAAAAAAAAAATCGAAAGGAGTATCGAGTATAAAATTAATACGAATGTTGCTTTCGGACGTAAAAATCGCAGGTTCTAATCCTTGAAAATTCATAGAGGAAAATTTTTTTTTGTTTAATCAATGAATGAATGAATGAATGAATTCTAAATGATTTAGAAAATGTTAATAAGGTAATTCATCCAGAA
The DNA here is from genome assembly GCF_000006295.1 of Pediculus humanus corporis. NCBI lineage: Eukaryota > Metazoa > Arthropoda > Insecta > Psocodea > Pediculidae > Pediculus > Pediculus humanus. The sequence goes on from NW_002987394.1 coordinate 243,237, forward strand.
GGAGAAACTATTTAACAAAAGATATTGCGTAGTATTTGAGAACAATTATTTAAAAAGATTATGAAAGGGAAAAGGATAAAAGTAAAATTTAAATTTTTTTTTTTTTTTTGAACTTCTTCTATTTTTGTTCGAATGTGAAAATTTCGTGAAGTGATAATAAAATTTTCAAATTTTAACATTTTATCCTTTGTAGATAAAAAAATCAAATTTGAAACCAAGATTTTAGAATGAACTTTAACTGACCTGGTGAAAAAGTTTGCGAACATCCGTTATTTGGAAAAATTTAACCCAATACCTTAGAAATGAATTTTTCTTTTAATAAATTTCCTTCCTCCCTTTCTTCCTCCCTCCCGGAAAAAAAACATTTAAACGACGATGATGATGATGATGATGATAATAATAATTAAATCTATGAATATTTTGAACTTTTAAAAAGGGAAAAATTAAAAAAAAATTAAATTGAATAATTTTTAAATTAAAAAAAAAAATTTTCTTTTCTTTTCTTTATTTAATAACTTTAAACGAAACGGATTCATTTGAAATAATAATAATAATAATAATAATAATAATAATAATAATAATAATAATAATAATAATAATAAAATTCTTTTTTGAAAAAAAAAAACGACTTATAATTTTCGACATTTTACTTTTATAAAAAAAAAAAAAAGGAAAATTCGTATTATCTATTTTGGAAAAATGTCAAACTAATATCTTTCCTTCGACAAAAAAAAAAAAAAAAATTTTTTTTTTCTCTCGTTTTACCTCTTCTCTCTCTCTCCTTCCCCCTCTTTCTCCCCTTAACGCCCTCCTAAATCAATAATGACTAAAAATGACTAAAAATGACGAATTTGAAATTTGAACAACTGGGTCAAACAGATAAAATAATAATAATAATAATAATAATTTTTTTTTTTTGACAGAGACAAACATTCAAATTGTTTGTCATGATTTGCAAAATTGATTTTTTTCTTTTCATTCAAATAATAAAAAAAAAATTAAAATAATAATAATAATAATTTTTCTTAAAGTTTTTTTTTTTTTTAACGTTAAAATTAAAAATTAATGTTACGCGCGTGGTTTGTTAATTAATGTAAAATACGTTAAATAATAAAAAACGCGCGTTTAAATTTATATATAAGCATTAATTAATGAAACTTAACGATGATATAAATTTTGGTTTTGTCATTTTTACTTAAGGAAAATCTATTCCGTAACGGGGGGGGAGGGAAAAAAAAAAACTTTTCTGCAACGTTTTTATACTACGTTTTACACGGTGATAATAATAATAATAATAATAATAATAAACTTAAAATTTGTAAACTTTACGAAACATGTCGTCGTACGAATAAAAAAAAAAAAAAAAAACGTTAAAAAAACTTTTTTATTTTAAGGTTCATTTAATACGTCTGGAAAATAAAAAAAAATAAAAAAAAGGAAATCAGGTATTTTCAAGTTGTAAATTAAAAAAAAAAAATTATTATTATTATTATTTTTTTTTTTTACATTCATTTTACGGATTTTAAAATTATTTAAAAAAAAAAAAAAAAACAGGAAAAATTGTAGAGGGAGGAGGTGAGAAGGTTGTGGGTGGGTTGGGATTGAGGAAGGGTAGGTGGTGAGGGGGGTTAGAAGGAAATGACGACGATGGAAAAAAAAAAAATTTAAGAGTAAATACTTTTTTTTTTTTTTAAATTATTTTTTCTAAAGACTTTTTATACTAAAAGTAAAAAAAAAAAAAAATTGTATTTTATTTAATATTAAATTTAAGTTAAATACCTTGTTTCATTTTTTCATTTAAAAAAAAAAAATGGCGGATAATCGGTTTAAACAAAAAAAAAGAAAGAAAAAAGTCGTTAAAATAATAAAAAAAAAAAAATTTTAAAAAAAAACGTTGAAAAATCATTTGAAAATTCTCGTCGTCATGCCCTGTTACCTTGGATCAGGTGAAATTTTATTGTTTACACAATAATAATAATAATAATAATAATACCTTTTTTTTTTATTTTCTTTTCCTCATTTTTATTATTATCATTATTATTATTTTGTCAACATAAAAATTTCCTCCCCCCCTTTTTTTTCCAGACGAGTTTTTTTTTTTTTTTAAAAACGGAAAAGATCTCTTACAAAATTTTTTTATTTTATTTACAACGTAATCGAACGTTGAAATTATTATTATTATCATTATTAAAGTTGACTTTCGTTAGTGTAATTATTATTATTATCGCGTAAATATCTTGTCCACCGCCATTTTTTTTTTTTTTAAATTTTTTTATATTTTAATGTTTTCTTTTATGTTTACCGTAAGATTCTCAATATTTAAAAATAGTAACGCTTATTTATTATTATTATCACTATTATCATTATTATTATTATTACTATTATTATTATTATTATTACTATTATTATTATTATTATTATTATTATTATTATTATTATTATTATTATTATTATTATTAAATGAAAAGAATTCGTTTGAAATTCTGAACAATCAAGTAAAAAAAATAATATTTTCCTTTTTTTTTATTTATTAAAATCGATAAAAATAAATAAAAAGGGGAGGGGAAGGGAAGGGGAGGAATAATATCAATTTCTTAATGCCTTGTAGCTAAATTTTAATTAACGAGAAAACGGAAATTCATTTTAAAAGCTAGAAAACGGAAATTATCTTTGACATTTAAACCGGAAGTCGATTCGAAAAAATAGTGATTTCTTTTCTTTTCTTTACGATCGGTTGATTATGTAAAAAAAAAAATAATAATAATAATAACGTTTTAAATTTAAATAATTCATCATCGTCATCAACGTATATATAAAATTATTATTATTATTATTTTGTTTCAAAAAAAAAAAATTTTTTAATTAAACATGTTTTGTTTTTTACCTGACGCCATATTGTTTTTCATGGTTAAAAAAAAACCGAACGAAACAAAAAAAAAAAAAAAACGTTTTTTTTTTTTAATGTAATATTTACGGCAAAAAAGTCATTAAAAAATTTTTTCTTTTTTTTTTCTTTTTGTTTTTTATTACCGCCATTATTTTTATTTTTTTTTTTAATATATACTTTTTTTTACGAAACGATAATAATAATAATAATAGTAATAATAATAATAATAAAAATTACCATCGAGACAA
>NW_002987394.1:246391-250550 GCF_000006295.1 Pediculus humanus corporis
ATATTGTGTATATACAATAAAATTTAAAAAAAAAAAAATAATAATAATAAAATTCATTTTGAAACGAATTCTTTTTTTTTTTCGTTACGCGTATGAAAAATTTTTTCTTTACAATGAATTTATTTCTTATCAGTTAAATTACAAAAAAAATTTTCTAAAATTAAATAATTACAATTATTATTATTATTATTATTGTTATTATTATTATTATTATTATTACTACGATTCGAAATCAAACGCCATATTGATTCGTCGTTACATAACGAACGTTAATTTTTACGTAAGAGGGGGAGGGGGAAAAACGTTTGACAAAAACTCACGAAATATTTAATAATAATAATGATGATGATGATGATGATAATGATAAAAATTAATTAATTAATATAAAAAATTTTTAATAAAAAGGAAAAAATCTAGGAAGGAAAATTTCCTTTGTGACATTTTTTGTTCTTTTTTTTTTTCTTCTAAAATTGAAAAATTAATTATAATTATTAATTTACTATGTGAAACATTCCGCCATTTTTATTTTATTACGATGGTAATAAAAGAAGGGAGTAAATGAAAGTAATGTTTTCCCCGCCGCCCCTCCCCCATCCTTCTCCTTCCCCCTCCCGCAATCAATTGTCAGATTAGTAACATTTCTAATTTTTCCTTTCATTAAATTGGTTTTAAAGAATTTTCCGAAAATTGCTTTTAGCTTGAATTTTAATTAAGTATTTTTTTCTTTTTTCTTTTTTTTTTACTCGTGAAAATGAAGAAAAACAACAGGAAAATTAAAATGAATGAAAAAAAAGAAAACTTTTTTTTTTTATCCATTTCATTCTTTTCTTTTCCTTCCTACGATTTTTCCTTTTTTTTTTTGAAGTTAAAAAAGAAAAAATACGTTAATTATTTTACAAAGGAAAAAAAAAGAAGAAGGAAATTCCAGAGGTTTCGATAAATTCTCGAGAATTTTTTTTTTTTTTTTATTGATAAAATATTTGCAAAAAATTAATATTTTTAAATATTGGAGTTTTGTGGAAAAGGGAGAAAGGGAGAAGGGGAAATTGAAAGGTGAAAGGTAAAACGTATAATTATTATTATTAATAATTTCTTCTTTTTTTTTTATTATAATCAAAAGTTAATTTCCGGTAATGATGACTCTTACTAAGAAAAGAAAAGAAAAAAATTCTGTTAGGTATTGATTTAAAAAAAAAAAAAAATTGTGTTTTAATTAACGTGATGTTAATGTAAAAAATTAAAATAATGATGATGATGATGATGATGATGATGATGATGATAATGATGATAATAATGATGATAATAATGATAATTTTTTGCGACAAAAAAAAGAAACTTTTATTTTAAAAAAATCGATGATGTTATGATTTATTTATACAGTTTCTTCTTCTTTTTTTTTTTCATTTCCTTTGTTTTTTTTTTTAAAACACTTTTTCTCATATTAAAAAAAAAGAAAAAGAAAAGAAAGAGCAGAAGAAAAAAAAAAAAGAAACGTAAAACGACAAAAAGTTAAAAAAAAATAAAAACTTTTTTTTAATTCGAAAAAAAAAAACATTTCGACACCGGTTTTAAAAAAATTTTATTTTTGACATTTTTTTTTGTTTTCCTTCACACGAAGTTAATTCTAATTAATATTTTTAAACGTTTTCTAATTAATTTTCATTAGAACGTAAACGTTCGTTCGTAGAATTTAACACCACCCCTCCCTCCTCTCCCCCAAAAAATAAAAAGAAATTCAAAAAAACATTTTTTTTTTTTTTTAAATTTGTAAAGTTAATAACGATAATAAAAACGAAATTTTATTTATTATTATTATTATTATTTTTTAAACAGAATAAAAAATAAAAGGGGGGAGGGGGGTAAGAGAGAAAAAAAAAAAAGTGGAAAAGAAAATTTAAAAGATGGAAAAGTAAAGAAAAGGGGGGGGCAATAAAAAAAAAAAAAATTTTCCTTTAGGGTTTTTTCCACTTTGTGTGTTATTGTTTACTTTTTTCATATATATATGTAAGAAATATAAAAGAGAGAAAGAGAGAAAAAAATATATATATAAATTAAATTGTTTTTGATAATACTTAAGGCGGGTTAATAAAAAAAAAAATGATGATAATAATAATAATAAAAAATAAAATGAAATTGTAATAATAATACGGGAAGCCTTAAGAGTTTTTTTTCCTGTCGTTTAAGTTAACAAAAAAAAAAAAAAAATGAAGTAAAAGGTAAAAAAAAGTGTGGAAAAAAAACGAGAAGGATTTTTTTAAGAAAATAAATAAATATAAAAAAAAAAGTCAAGAAAAAAGAGAAAATTATACGTGCGTGCACGCGTGCGTGTGCGTAAAAAAAAATGGCGGAAGCACACAATATTTTATACAAACAATTTTTATTTTTTTTTTTCGTTAATAAACCAAATTAATTTGTTTTCCTTTTTTCTTTACTCCCTTTTTTTTTGCGTTTTGGTTTACGTCACAGGAATCGAATCACAAAAAAGAAAAAAAATTTTAAATTAATCATTATTATCATTTTTTTTTTACATCCACGTGTACGTTTCACTCTTTAAAACGCGACAAATAATTTTTTTAAAACCAAATCGAACAATAAATTACGAATCGAATAATAAATAAAAAAAAAAAAAAATTTTTTTTTTTTTAATTAAAAAACCTTAAAAAAAATTTTTTTTTTTTTTTTTTATTTAACTTCCTGGACAAAACTTTTTAATTTTTTTTTTTTTTTCCCTCCGCCCCTTTTCCTCCTTTTCCTTCCTACACCCCGAAAAAAAAACATTTTAATTTTCTTTTGTTCCAGTAACGAAAAAAAAAAAAAAAAAAGTTTTAATCATAATTTTTGTAGAAATTTTTTTATTTTTCATTTTAATTATTTATATTATTATTATTATTATTATTATTATTATTATTATTATTTTATATCCATTCGTGGGGAGAAAATAAAAAACTATGAAGTAAAAAAAAAAAAAGAAAACAAATTTTAGTAGAATTTAATAAAAAAGTTTTTTTTTTTTATTTTCTTTTTTACTTTTAATTTTTTTTTTTTTTATTACTTATCTCAAACGAGTAACTTTTTGATCCTCCTTCGTTTATTATCTCTATTAGTGTATATATACTAACACACATTCATATATTATTATAATCGTGTTGGAGTGTTTGGTGTATTGCTTATAAAAACTAAAATTATAACTGTTGTGGTTAATAAAAGTTCTAGAAACTTGTTTTATTGTTTTTGTTTATAAATATTATTATTATTTTATAAAAAAAAAAAAACATAAAATTAACAATTAGTAAAGCTTTTAAGCTAAACACATTAAGAAGGATTTTTGTGATTTTTTGTTGTTGTTGTTGTTATGATCTTCGTCCATCTTTTTTAATATTTGTTGGTGTCTTAAATTCAGTTTAGCGAAACAAACGGTTGGTTTATCTGTCGGGCATTATTCGACAAACAATCTGACAAACTTTTAAAATGTAAACTGCAATAAGTGTTTTATGATTGTAATAGTTGGTAATAGTGAATACGATGGGGGTAAACATAACGTTATGAATCCATAATCGAATCAATTTATAGCAATATACATACATAAATAAATAGTTGAAATGAATGAGTTGTAAAAATTGTAATAATTTTAAATTTCTCTCTCTCTCTCTCTCTCTTTCTCACACACATTTAAATTTCATCAATTTTTGTGCTTTTTTTTCATCCACTTAATAACGCACACGAACCACTCGAATCATTTTATTTAAATAATTTTTTTTTTTTTTTGAAATTAAAAAAGCTGCAGCAAAATAAAAAAAAGTGGATTAATTTTAATTGATTACATATAATTATTAAAAGTCTCTCTTTATCATTCCATAACGATCATTTCCCCCCCCCCTTTTTTCTATCTTTTTTTATCTCCGATTTTATTTCACACATTCACTCTCTCTCTCTCTCTTTCTCTCTATCTATCTATCTCTTTCAACTTTTACCTTTTAAATTTTAACACTTTTCTTTTTTTCTTTTTAATATATAAATTAAATGAATTTTCTTTAGGTATGATAAACACGTTTAAATTAATTTTTTTTTGCGGTTAAACGCATATAATTCAAAGTTAATAATTGGAAAAGAGAGAAAAAGATAGAGAGAGAGAGGAGGGGTGGGAAAAGGCTCAAATCGC
>NW_002987394.1:250570-257023 GCF_000006295.1 Pediculus humanus corporis
TTAAATGTAACATAACCTTTTCACCATTCATTCGTTCTATATTCTATTCATCCTTTTCTATTTCCTTTTCCTTTTTTTTTTTTGTATTGTTACACTCGCATATTTGTTCGCACACACCCAAAACTCACACGTGTAAAAATGAAATTTTTTTTATTATTTTTTTCCCTGTTAGTCGCATAATCTTTTTCATTATTATTATTATTATTATTATTATTATTATTATTATTATTATTATTATTATTATTATTATTATTATTATTATTGTTATTATTATGTAGAAAAAAACATAAAATAATAAAATGATAACGTAAAAATTATTTACTTACTTATTTAAAATTTTAATTTTAATAAATTAACCCTAAAGGATTATACGAAATTAATTATTATTATTATTATTATTAATAAATATCACCCTTTCTCTCCTCCTCCCCCTCCAACAAAACAAAACAAAAAAAAATTATTTTGTTTATTTATTTATCGAGTTTTAAAAAAAAGCGTAAAATCGAAAAAGGAATTGCGGTAAAATAAAATAAAGTAAAGTTTTATGTTTTTTAAATGAGATTTGATTTTGATATTATTGATTTCTACTGACACGAACAAAAACATTTAACGATATAAAAAAAAAATAAAAAAATGAAAAAAATTTACATTGAATTAAATTTATTTATTTTTTTCTCGAAGGAAATAAAAAAAAAAAGTGAAAAATATATATATTTTTATAAAAGATAATAATAATAATTTTCTCAAGAGCCATATTGTTTATTTAAAATATAAAATATAAAAAATCAATTACAATTAAAATTATGAAAAGATAAAATAAAATAAAATCTGACAATTGAATCAAAATTTCAAATAAGTAATAAATTTAAAATTAATGTCATTTCAAAAAAAAAAAAAAAGAATTGGAAAAAAATTTTTTTGATTTTATTGAAAAAAAAAAAAAAAAAAAAATGGCGATCATCATTACAAATTGAAAATAAAACATTTTTAAAAGTTTATCATTCTCACTTTTCATCTCGCTCTCACTCTCTCTCTCTTTCCTTTTTTTTGCCTTTTTTCTATCCTCTCTCCCCCCATCTATTTGTTTCATCTCGTTATCTTTTCTTCCATACTTTTTCATTCTCTTTCTCTCTCTTTTTCTCTCTCTCTCTAACTTATTCCTTTCCCGTTTTTCGGAACGTATAATTTTGTAAAAAGAAAATTATTGTTTTTGTCCCACAACGATTTTCATGTTTTACCCAAAGTTTATTGCCGTGAAAATGTGTTATTGCCAGGAAAAAAAAAAAAAAGATTTTTCGCACAGGTAAAAACCAACATACGAATATACATAAAGAAAAGTGAATAATAAATTTTCTTTTTAACTTTAATAATAATGATAATTATTTTGCGATGATGATGATAATAGTAATCAATTTTTTTTTCTGTCCCTTTCGCTTTTCAAAAAAAAAAAAAAAAAACAATTTTTTTGTTTATTATCGTACCGTTAAAAAGTGGAAGAAGAAGTGAAGGAGGGGGTGAATGGGGGGGGGGGGAGAGAAATTTATCTGGAACGAACAACGTGTATGAAAATGAAAAAAAAAAAATTTGAACGTGTCATCAACAACAACAACGACAACAACAGACAACATTATTATTGATTTTTTCTTTTTTTTTTTAGAAATTTTTTTTTTATTAACACTTAAATTTTATCTTTTCGTTACTTTACGATGATTAAATTTATACGTATAGGTAATTAACACTAATTTATTACCCTTATTATTATTTTTTACGTTTTAAAAAAAAAAAAAAATAGACGACAAAAACAAACAACAAAATTGTGGGGATTTAAAAATTTTGCTTTATTTTCAAAAAAAAAAAAAAAAAACAAATAAATAAACAAACGCGCACGTTTGTTTTCGTAACAATTTATTTTCATATTTAAAAAAAAAAAACACGCGAAAAATTGTCATCATTATCATCATTATCATCATCATTATTATTATTTAATTTTCCATTTAAAAAAAAAAAAACAAATTTACAAAAAAATTAATTAATTATTTTAAAAAAACGACGCCTCAAATTATTATTTCTCATTATTATTTTTTTCAATTTAATTTTTTTTATTTTTCTTTATGACGTCATTCATTCATTCGTTTTTTTTGTAAACGAATGAAAAGCACTCGAAACTTTAAAAGGAAATTAAAATTAAAAAAAATTAATTGCGAATTTAATTTTTTTTTTTTGTTTTAAATATAAATTAATTTTTAATTACAAAAAAATGTGCGTGCGCGCACTTTTTTTTTAAATGAATAAATAATTAAATTGAAATCGATCAATAATCGTTTAATTAATTTATTTATTTTTTAATAATAATAAAAAAAATAATTAAAAATAAATAAATTTATTATTTATTTAAGGGTTCTTTTCAAAAAATAAAAAATAAACGTTTTACATCATCGTCATCACAATTGTTTATGTATTTGCAAGGGGGCGGAGAGCGGGGGGTGGTGGCGGGGGGCGGGGATTTCATTTAATAATAAAATTAATAAGTGCGTGTGTTAAATTTCATAATTTAATTTTTTTTTCGTCTCATCGGACTAAAATAACGTTATCAAAATATTATTATTATTTAAACTTGAACATTTTTAGGGATAAGGATTTAAAAAAAGAAATGGGGGGAGAGGGGGTAAGAAAAGATTTACTAGTTAGAAGAAGACGTCGAGTTGTAAAGCCATAAAAATCTTAGAAAAGGTTTAGAAAAAGGTTATCATAATTTACAATCGAGGAAAAGGAAATAACAATAGGTTTTATCCTTTTGTACTTCGTTTTAAGAAATTTTTTTTCTTTTTTTTTTTATTACGAGTTTAGCTTATGTAAAAAAAAAAAAATTTAATTAGAACGGGAGGGGAGAAGAGAGGAGGGGAAGGGGAAGGGGCGTGACCGAGTCGTTCGAATCGTTAAGCAAAATGTTAATTTAATAAAGAAGAAATGATAAAAATTTTATGAAAAGCTCACGCACACGCACACGCACGCACGCACACACAAAAAATAGTAATAATAATAATAATAATAAAAGTGAATTTTCCATCGAGAATTCTGGAATTTGAGTGAAAATTTATGTTTGGAAACAAACAAAAAAAAAAAAAGAAAAAAAAAAAAAAGAAATTCCAGAGGGAAAATATGAAATGTGGATATGGGAAATGCGACGTAGGTTGGCGGGGGTTGCGAGGGTGGCGGGGGTGATGACGGTGGTGGTAGTGGTGGAGGGAATAAGTAAAAAATTGCTCGATGGTGATCCCACACGGATGTGCGAAAGTGCAAAATGTTAAAATTTGATTTATGGATAAATTTTTACTATTGAACAAATTTTCGTTCCCGCCGAAAAAAAAAGGAAGAAAAAAAATGAAAACCATAAGGAAAAAAACAAAAATTTTATTTATTTATTCTAATTTAAAAAAAAAAAAATAATAATAATAATTAAAAACAAAAAATAATTAATAATAATAATAACTTTTGTAAATAATAAAATTTGAAAAAAATTTAAATAATTAATAAATATATTTGTTAAATCAATTTACTGACGCGCGCGTTAAAAAAAAAAGCAGACGAAAAGTTTTCTTTGTCCCCTCCCTCTCCCTCCCTCTGCCTCTCCCCACCTTTTTTTTTATTATTAATTTTTTTTTAAAATTATTCCTTTTGTACTATTTAAAAAAAGAAAAAAGAAAATTTTATTTTCGGAAAAGTTTTTTAATTGCATTTTTCCTGCCCCGTTTTTTTTAATTCGTTTTTTTTTTTTTTTTTTTATTTTTTCATTTCGTTTCGTTTGTTTATTTATTTATTTTTTTTTGGCATTTCGACGTAAAAAATTTATTTAAAAAAAAAAAAAGAAGAAAAATTAATAAACATCACGTAGTTGAGATTCAAAAAAAAAAAAAAAAAAAGACAGACGTCGTGTAATCGATTCGAATTCGAGTCTATTAAATACAAAAATCTTTCTCCGCCATATTGAAAATTTTCTTTTGTTATAATTTCATATTGTTTTTTTTATTCTCATTCTTTTTCTTCTTTTTCTTTTTCTTTTTCTTCTCTATCCTGTCTTTTACATTTCTCTATATTGATTTTTCACATCGATTATTTAAAAAAAAAAAATATTTATCATTTATTTATACGGTTCTTGGTTTTTTTCTCTCTCTCTCTTTTTTTTCACTCCACTTTAAAAATGATTTAATGCCTTTTTAAGAAAATATTTTTTTTTCCTCTCTCTCTTCTTCTCACTCTCTCTCTCTCTCTGAGATTTTTAACTTATTCGTATATTTATATATAAATAACGTTTAATAATTTTTTTTCCTTTTTCCTCCGTTTTTGGACCGCATGTAGTTAAAACAAAATTTAAAAATTTATTTTCTCGTGTATAAAATTTTATTTATTTATTTATTTTTTTTATCTTTTGTTATTTAATTTTTTATTTAAACAACAAATTTTTAAAGCGTGTGGAAAATTCAATAATAATAATAATTTTTTTTTTAAATGAAAATTTTTATTATTATTTCATAAATAAATAAATAAAATCATTTTTAACCACCTGAGATGAAATGAAAGAATTAAATAAATAAAATAATTCAATAAATTTTATTTATTTATTTATTTTATTTCCAACAACATCATCATCATCATCATCATCGTTCTTAATTTGTTTTTATACGTAATAAGAAAAACAAATATTAATAATAATAATAATAATAAAATTTTTATTTATCGAACAAAAAAAAATGGATGAAAAAATTTTTATTTATAATTGATGACGTCATTATTAATCAAATCACTATTTTAAAAAATATTTCTATTTACGCGTGTTGTGTGTGTGTGCGTGTGTGTGATGTAAAATTTTTTTTTAAACAAACGAAAAATATTAACAAAAAAACAAGTTTCATTAAAAAAAAAAAAAAAAAAATGTTAATTAATTATATTTATCTTATTTCACATGTTTTTCAAGGGGGGAGGGGAATTTTTTTTAAAAAGGAAGAAGAAGCATTATTTTACGTTTCTTTCATGATAATAAATAATTTAATTATGTTTTTTACATTTATAATTAAATTACGTATAATAAAAAGGTTCTTTGTTATTTCAATAAGTTTAAAAAAAATAGAAAAAGTTGTTTTTTGTTTAATCAAAAACAAGACAAAAATTTTTTTTTTATCATTTAAAAACTTTCGCATATTAAAGTTCAAAAAAACAAAATTTTTGGCGGGAAAAAAAGGAAAATTTTAAAAGGATGAAAAGTTTTTTTTTTTTTAATTTTTAAATTAATGTTAATAACAATTAGTTAAGAAAAATATGTGATGAAATGGTTGGTTGCTGTACACATACAAATATGATGACGTCGTCCTTTATTATTATTATTATTATTATTATTATTGAAGGTCGAATATAAGAAAAAAAAAAAAATTTCAAGGAATTTACGGTTAAAATAAAGAATGGATTATTTGTTGTCTCAAGGGAAATAAAGGTAGAAAAAAAAAAAAAAAGATAAGAGTGAGAGAGAGAGAGAGAGATAGAGAAACATTATTTGAGCTTTTGAACTTTCTATTTCAAAACATTTCTTTTATTTCTTTTGTTAATTACTACAAAAAGCTTAAAAACCCGGGGATTTTGGTTTTTCCTACTTTTTTTTTTTTATTTTAGTTTTTTTAGTTTTTTTTGTTCACGTAATTTTATTGCTTTTTTCCACATGATGCCTTCCATGCTAACCGGTTACGCCCCATAAATTCAAAAGAATTTTTTTTTTTTTTTTTTTTTTAAACTATGATTTTCCTTTTTTTTTTTACTCTTTTCCCGTTCGTCGTTGTTTTTTCCCCTCCCTCCCCCTCCCTCTGTCTTTCCTTTTTTTTATTATTATAATTTCGTTTAAAAAAAAAAAAAAAAAATTTGTTTAAATTTACCTAAAATTCAAAAAAAAAAAAAAAAAAAAAAAAGAAAAATTTATCAAACTAAACGAACGAACGAACGAACGATAATCAATCAATTAATTTTAAATTAACGGGGAGTTTTTTTGCGACAAATTTCCCTCCCATTTTTGCGACAAATTTCTCTCCCATTTTTTTTGCGACAAATTTCCCTTCCTCATTTTTTTTTTTTTTTAATTGTCATCAAAATTATTATATATTGATAAATTATTTTTAAAAAAAAAGAATTCTCTCGAGAATATAAATATATATATACGCATAAAATTATTATTATTATTATTATTATTATTATTATTATTATTATTATTATTATTATTATTATTAATGAAAAGAATGATGATTGATATTATTGTTTATTAATTTTTTTAATTAATTGCTTTTACGTAATAATTATTAACTTTTTTATTATTATTATTTATTTATTTATTTAATTATTAAATTTTTTTTTCCTTTTCAATAAATTATTTATTATTTACGTATACATAGGAAAAGGAGATTTTATTTTTTATGC
>NW_002987394.1:257043-258153 GCF_000006295.1 Pediculus humanus corporis
AAAAATAAATATAAAAAAAAAAAAAAAGAAATGAGTAAACCACGACGAGGTGAAATAAAAAAAAATTAAAATAAAATAAATATAATAATAAACAAGAAAAAAAAATTACAACAAACGCAAAATGTCGACCGCATTTAAATTTAAATATAAATAGTTGTAAAAATTTAAAATCAAAAAAAAAAGAAAATTTTTTTTTTCCCATGGTTTTATTATTTGCGGATATGTATGCGGTTTTATTTTTAAACCCAAAATTATCGGCGGACAGATTTTAAACTTTTACTAATTAGTTTTAAAATGGCTTGAGGTAGAAAATAGGATTCGTTATGGGTTCTAAAATTCGGAAGGGAAAACACACACACACACACACACACAAACGCAAACAAACACACAATCATTTGAATAGGAAATTAAAAATAAGTGAAAACTTTCCATGACGTCAGCAATCGTAACATTATTGTTTTCTGAACGTTCTTTGATGACGTATACACCAAAGTTTTTATTTATATTTATATACACGAACATGCAATGGCGGTAAAATTTATTTATTTTAATTTCTTCTTTTTTTTTTCTCTCTCTCATTACTCACGCACGCACACGCACACGCTCACACGCACGAACACGTGTTCATTTATTAAAATTAAATTAATTATAAATTTAAAACAAGTTTGTTTTGAAAAGTTCAATTTTTTTTTTAAGGTTTAATTATAACCTATCAAAACCTAAAATGACGTTGATTTATTATTTTCGGATGGTCAAACTAAATAAATAATCCTTTAATATTAATAAAGACGCCAAAACCAAACCAATTTTTTGATAATTTAAGAGTAAAAAGTTTTTCGAGAAAGCTCGGGGGGAGAGTTTAAAAAAAAAAAAAAGGGCAAAAGGGCGATCATCCAAAAAAAAAAAAAAAAAAAAATTTTCATCATCAAACACCGACTCATCATAATTATTTGACCGGTGTCCAATGACCTCATACATTAATAATAATAATAATTGATCGAATATCATTATTAATAATTATTAATGATGATGGTGATGATAATAATTTTTGACGTTACGGTTTAACAAAAAAGTTTTTTTAATAAAAAAAAGGAACGTTTTCAATAAATT
>NW_002987394.1:258173-284940 GCF_000006295.1 Pediculus humanus corporis
GTTTTTTTTTTTTTTTTGGTTTTTCGGGTAAATGTAGCGTGAGTGAAATGAAAAAAAAAAAAAAAAATTCTAACGTAAGTTTAAAATGTGTGTGAAAGTAAAAACTTATGTAGAGTGAAACGAAAAAAAAAAAAATGTCCAACGTTTTTTTACGACAACAACAACGAAAAAAAATGGCGGTAACAAACGGAATTTTTTTATTTTTTGGTAACTTTTAAAAAAACAAAATATAATGTAAATCAAAATAAAAGAATTTTTTTTTTTTTTTCCCTTTAAGTAATCCTTAAAAGTCTTAAATTTATTAATAAATGTTTTTTGTTTGTTTGTTTGTTTGTTGGTTGTTTCCGAAAATAAAAAAAAAATAATTTTATTTAAAAAAAAAAAACTCCGTAATTTTTTCCGGTTGGTTTTCGTTTGTTATTTTTGGGGGGGGCGATAAAACAAATCAATTCCTACGACTCATTCATATTATTATTATTATTATTATTATTATTATTATTATTATTATGATAATATTTATCGATTAAGTTTAAGAAAAACTAAAAATAAAAATCATAGAGTAAAAAGAAGGGAAAAAAAAATAAAGAAAAGAAAAAAAAAACCATAGAGTAAATTTTTTTTTTATTATTTTTGGCAAAGGAAAGTTTTTGATTAATTAGAACAAAAAAAATTTCAGCAGAAGAAAAATAAAAAAAAAAGTTTGGCAAAAGAAAACAAAACAAAAAAGGAAAAAAAAATTTAAAAAAAAAAAAAATATTTTTTTTCTAAATTCTTTTCATATTTTTTCATTTTTTTTTTTATTTCGTTCAAAACCGTTTTTTTTTTTTTTAAATTTTAACGATTTCGATTAATTATTCAATTTATTAATTATTTAAAAAAACGTCAAATAATAGCGTCCATTTTGGTTTTTTTTCTCTTTTTTAAAATTGATTATCATTTTTCATTCATTTCAATAAAAAAAAAAATTCGTCAACTCGGAATAAATTTTAATAACAAAATGGCTGGCTGATCCAATAATAAAAGGTTGGCTCGGTTTTACCAATTATATTGCAGAGATTGGTGGTGTACTATAGGAGGCTGGATATAGAGAAGGTTTTAGAGGGGAGGAGGGTTCTGGAATCGGATTTCCCACGTTGAGTAGGCGTACGCTAGAGGTAAACCTCTCTCGTGGGTGGGAAAGGCAGCCAGGTTGAGTCCGAAAAGGAAAAAATCGGTCCAAGAATCATGAGTTTAAATCCTGAGGGAGGGAGTTTAATTTTTGCTCGTTTAAACAAGAATAGACTTACGCCTACGTAAGGGGATAAGTTACCTAGCACCTATTTAAGGCTCTGGGGATGCTCCATACCTTATTCCGTGGGGGTAATTCTGGATACTTGATCTGAATAGGGAAAGTGGAAGCTGCGATGTAAAAGAAGGGCAGATGAACTATCAACGGGATTCGTGACCCTGGACTATGTAAAAAAGGCAGGAACGATGGTGGCAGCTCGGGACTGTATCTCGAAGGGTAAAAAAGGGGAAGTACCGGGATTTCCTTAAGTAAGGTTTTCACTCTCTCGAGTGTGGACCTAACAGTTCTGGCTCAGGAGGGGTGAGCTGAAATGCAGTTAAACTCCCGCGAACGCCCCTCCCTCCGGGAAAGAGCCACATGAAACACGTCTAGAAGTGCTAGTTGGGTGTGGGGCTTCGGCTAAGTCCCCCCCACACCTCTTCCTACTACCGAGTGGGAAGATTAGTCCGAAATGCATTTCTCTGTAGTTAACAAAAAAAAAAAAAGGTTTTGCGAATTATATACTAGTATTATTATTATTATTATTTCGTACAGAAACTCGTATTTTTCTTTTTTTTTTTTTAAAACTCTCCAGGCGTTCGTTTTAATTTTCACAAGAGTTTTTGCACTTTGATTTCATTTTACTCCTCCCTTCTTCCACTTTTCCCCCCCCTCTTTGTTTTCTTTTTTTTAACAACTAAATTTAAATTTTTTTTTCACTAAAAAATAACAAAAAAAATTATTATTATTATTATTTTTTTTTTCTTCTGCTCATTTAACCGTAGTTTTTTATTCTCTTTCTCTCTCTCATTTATTGAAATAAATTAAATGTCATTTGAAAAAAAAAGAAAACATTTTTTTTTTTAAAGTCTGATTTATTTTTCGTTCTTAAAGAGTAACGTCAGCAGCAGCAGCAGAATCAACAACAGCAAAAAAAAAGCTTGAAATTTTATCTAATTTATATTTAATCCATTTTAAATAAATAAATAAAAAAAATTTAAACCTTAAAACCAAAGGTACGAATCTAATTACGTCAGGGAGGGGGGAGGAAAGGAGGGAAAAACCCCAAATTTCAAATTACCAAAAAAAAAAAAGAAAAAAAATTTTTTTTTTTTTTTAAATTATCATTATTATTTTTTTTTTTTCGTAATTAAATTTAAATTTTCCCGCAATAAAAATAAAAATAATTTAGCCCCCCCCCCCTTCCCAAACTTTTTTTCATCCGCCATTTTGTTTTTTCTTTTTTTTTTCATTTTTCTTAATTTATTCAATAAATTTCGTTTAAAAAAAAAATTTTTTTTTTTTTCTTAAATATTTTCCATCGTTTAATTTTCTCTCCCTCCCCTTCCCGACCGGAAGTAAATTTTATAATTCTTTTTATTTATTAATTATTATTATTATTATTATTAAAAATTAATAATTTATTTAATAATTCAAATTCGATTGAATATTATTTTTATAATTATTACTTACTTTGATACAAAAAAAAAGAGAGAGAAAGAGAAAGAGAAAGAGAGAGAGAGAAAATTATTTTTTTTCCCAACTAATTCCACTTTTATATTTTTATCATTATCGTTATTATCATTATTATTATTATTATTATCATTATTTTCTTTAAGATCAATAAAAAGGAAAAAAAGAAAAAAAAAAGGATGGTACACAAATTTCAGAAGCCATTTTTTTTTTTTTTTCTCTTAAATTTTGGCACGGATTTGATTTTTATTTCGAAAGGAAAAACTGCCACCGGAAATATGGAGTATAAAAAAATTGGAGGGAAAATGAAAAAAATTTAAAATCATTTATTTAATTTTTTTTTTTTTATGAAAATAAAATTTATTGAGATGAATGATGATGTAAATGGATACAGGGTGTCGGATAAATTTTATATGTAAATAATTATCCGACTTTAAAATTTTTTTTTTTTTTTTGTTATCACACCGTTCGTGTCACCAGACTAAAAATATAAAAATAATAATAATAATTTTTTCGACTTATAAAAAATTAAATTTTCCATTACCGTTTATTTTTTTTAAATTCTCTTGCGGGTTAACAGCGTTTAGACTATTATTTAACGCGTTTTCCCCCGACTCCCGCCCTCGCTTTCCGCCCCCGCCCCCCAAGTTTTTTTTTTCCATTCCATATTGAAATTGAAATTTTCTAAATGCTCAATTCGAGTATGAAAATTTTTAATATCGATCGTAATAATAATAATAATTCTTACCACAACGTTTATTTTAAATTGTTCGGAGGCAAAAAATGGGGGGGAAAAAGAAAAGAAATTTAATAATAATAATAATTATTATTATAAACGTTAATTCCATTTTATTTAAATATTAATATTTTTATACCGGCAATAGTATAAAGTTTATAATGATGGTAATGATGATAATAATAATAATAATTTACGAAACGATGGCATGTATGCTAAATATATAT
The DNA here is from genome assembly GCF_000006295.1 of Pediculus humanus corporis. NCBI lineage: Eukaryota > Metazoa > Arthropoda > Insecta > Psocodea > Pediculidae > Pediculus > Pediculus humanus. Next base: position 261,877 of record NW_002987394.1, read on the forward strand.
ATATATATATATATATATATATATATATATATATCAATGTTATTATATAATCATTAGAAAGGGAAAAAGGGGGGGGGGAAACGATCGTTCGTGTCGTTACATGATAAACGATGTTTTATATATATATATATATATATATTATGAATTTAAATATTGTTTTTTTAAAAAAAAACTTTTTTTTATCTCTCCGATCCCATCGTCTCTCTCTCTCACTCTCTCGTTTTCTCTTTCTATTACTTTTCCTTTTTTTCCCTCACTTTTCTCTCTCTCTTTCTCAATGCATTATCTTAAATCGTTTTAATATTTTATACTATAAATAACATCGATCGTATTAATATTTATAAAAAAAAAAAATAATAATAATAATTTTTCTGGGGGGGAAAAAAAAAAATTTACGAAACTTCCATTTTAAGGATTAATTTCCAGGATAAAAAAAAAAAAAGAAAAGAAATTCCAGAGGTTGTTGTTGTTGTTGTTGTTGTTAACACGCGTGATAAGAATTTAATTTTTTTTTTAAATTAAAAAATTTAATTTATTTAATTAACGAATAAATAAATAAATAATTTTTTTTTCTCGTGGAGGAGGGGGGAAAGGAGAAGGGGTGGTAGTGGGGATTTATTAACAAACCGAAAAAAATAAATAAATAAATAAATTTTTAATAAATAAAATAAAATAAACGTGTATTTATATGAAAACGTGATAAATCATTTGTTTAATAATTCAACCATAAAGAATGATAATGCTTTTTTTTAGTCGGGTTTTTTTTTTATCCCTTTCCATTTTTTTTTCGTTCGGTTCGTTTGTTCGTTTGTTTGTTTGTTTGTTATAATAATTTGTTTGTATAAATAATTTTAAATGTTTAAAATTTTTTGATTTATTTATTTATTTTTTCGGAATTAATTAATCAATACTTTTGTCTCTGTTGTTATTATTATTATACGTAAATATTTTCAATTTGAAAAAAAAAAAAAATACATTATACATAGTCGAGCGTATATTTTATTACTAATAAATTACGTGAATATAAAATTAATTATTACTCATACGCATATATATTATTATAATATACATTAATATTATACGCACGAATATTTTAAAATTACACAACAAATAATTTATACGACGTGGAAATAAAAAGTAAAGAATATTAATTTGATTTTGACACGTCAGTCGACAAAAGTTTTTTTTTTTTTTTTATTTTTTTTTACAAGAAATTTTAAATTATTATAATAAAATAATAATAATAATAATAATAATAATAATAATAATAATAATAATAATAATAATAATGATAATAATAATAATAATAATAATAATAACATTATAGTTGAAAAGTGAAAATTGTAAACGACGCTTTTGAAAACTAAGTTAGAATGTCATTTTTAGTTTTAAAATCGTGTCAACTCATTTTCGCGTGTTGTGTAAAAAAACATGGAGAAGATAAAGAGGAAGATGAAGAAGATGAAGATGAAAATGAAAATGAAGGAAAAACCAAAATAATTAGTGTGAAAGAAAACTTTTCAGATGTTGTGTAAAACGTGTGAGCGTGTGCGTGTGTGCGTGCATGTCAATTAAAGTTTTGAGTAAACGTCAAAAACGTTCTTTTTTATTTATTATCATCATCAATTTTCAAACATGGCCGACAACTATTAAATGTTATTAATTTAATAAATGTTTTAATATCGATTTTTTTTTTCTAACAATTAATTGTTGTTTGTTTAAAAAAAAAAATTCGTTACGAGATGATAAAAAACGTTGTTGCGCCTATATATAATAAATTCAATGAACGGTTTTTTTTTTAATGTGGAAAATAACGGTAATGTTTAAATGGTTTTTTTTTATTTTATTTATTAGTATTATTTTTTTTTTTAAAACCAAAATCGATTGACTTTTCTGCTTTTTTTTTCTTCTGCTCCTTTTTTTCTTTTTTTTTATTCTTTACCGCCATCTTTTTTTTTCTTTTTTTTATTTATTTCAAAACGTAAGTAAATAAATTGAAAAAAAAAAAGAAAAAAAAATCAATTTAAATTTAAAAAAAGTTAAAAACAAAAATTTTGAATTGAAAGGAGGGAGGGAAAGAAAAAAAGAAAAAGGAAAGATAAATAAAGAGAAAAATAATGAATGAATAAGAGAGAGAGAGAGAGAAAGAAAAATAAATAAAACGGATTCAGATTATAAAAACAAGTAAAGATTCGAGAAAGAGAAAGAGAAAGAACAATAGATGATGTCTGATACAGAAAACCAAATATTTTTTTTTTCTCTTCTTTTCTCTTCTTTTCGAAATTGTGTCTATGCCATAAATCATTTTCTAGAATCTTTTTTTAAACCCGAATGAGTCGTGTGTGTGTGTTTAATAATAATAATAATAATAATAATAATTTTTTTCCAACTGGAGATTTCGGTCGTAGTCTTCGTCGTCGTCCAATCAAATTTTAATGACGTGTTTTTGATTATTCTGTTATTTGATTTATTCAATAAATTGCATCGTCCTCCATTTTTTTTTCCTCCGTAATTAAATGATTTATACATATTTTTTATTTCCAGTACGATGAATAAATTTTTATTATTCGTTTTTCCTTTTTTTTTTTAGGGGAAAAGGGAGGGAGAGAGGGAAGAGGGGGAGGAGGATTTTGTTTTTCCATCGATACAGTAACATATTAAAAAAAAAAAATTTTTTTTTAATTTTTAAATTGTTATTTTATTAAATTAAAAAATGTGTGCAACGTGCATGCCAACCTTTTAAAAAAAAAAAAATTTTTAATCTTTTATTAACGCATCCTTTCATTTATATATATATATGTTTTTTTTTTTTAAACTTTTTCTTCTTCCACGTTTTTTTTTTAAAAATAAACTTTAAGCTTTTTAATCTTTAACGACAAAAAAAAAGAAATTTTTTTTTTTATTTTCCAACGGTTTTGTTTTCTACTTTTCTCCATAATTAAAAAAATCCTATTCTTATTTATTTATTATTTTGACGTTACATGCCCGCACAAAAAAACCGTTATTTTAACGTGACGTCATTCTTTTTCTTTTTTTTTGTCGTTTGTTTCGTAAAATGTAATTTTTTTAATATTGTTTTCATTTATTTTTATACAATTTCTAAATTATCGTTTTCTTTAATACATAAAAAGAAAATTTTCTTATTTAATTATTATTATTATTATTATTTTTTAATAAAATAAATTTAAATTAAATTTAAATAAAAAAGGAAACGTGAAAAAAACGGGGAAAAAAATTTTAAACTAAAAATATTTTATGTATATATACGTGCATAAATTTTTCCTTTTATTAATATTATTATTATTATTAAAACAAAGTAACGAAATTAATTTATAATTAACTATATTTTATATATGTATATATAAAGAATAATATTTTAAATAATAATATTTTAAATAATAATAATAATTGTCATATGAAAACCCTTGGATGTAATATAATTTTTTTTTTTTTTGTACCAAGGTTTTTAATTAAATTGAAAAAAAATAATCGCGGTCGTGTAGAAACCGAAATAAAAAAAAAAAGAGGAAGGAAAGAGAGAGAGAAAGAGATAGATAAAAAAAAGTAAAAGTAAAAGTAAAAGTAAAAGTGAGATAGAAATAGGAAAAGAAAGAAAGAAAGAAAGGAAGAAAGATATGAAGGGATCTGACAATAGAGATGAGTTTTTAGGATAAGAGAATCGCCTGGCAATTTCACCTTTGGGGAATAAAATGAAAATTCAAATAGAAAAAGAAAAAAAAACCCAAAAATAAATGAAAAGTTTGTATCTCTCTCTCTCTCTCTCTCTCTCTCTCTCAAAAAAAGAGCTTAAAAAATAAAAAACTAGTTAAATATAATCATCATGAAAAGAATGAGAAGATAAATCAAACGAATGAAAGAACGAAAAAAAAAGAGAGAGAACTTATCGTTTTTATTTTTACACAAAAAAACTGGATAAAACTTACGAAAAAAAAAAAAAAATGGCGGTCAGTTTTACGTTGAAAAGAAAAAAATATATATGTTTGAATTGGTGGTTGAGAAAGAAAAAAAAAATCAAAACAAAACAAAAAAGAAAATTGAGCGAAGCAAAAAAAAAAAAAAAAGGAGAATAGAAAACACGAGAGCAAAGATGCGAAAAAAATGCTGGAAATTCAAAATTTTTTTTTTTTTAAAAATAAAACCGAAGCAAAATAAAAATAAATAAATAAATATAACAAATGCAAACAAACTAAAACAAACAAAACAAAATCGAAGAAGAAAAACTCAAAGTTGTTGCATGTTTTGTATAAAAAAAATTCAAGCATACAAACACATACGTATTTAAATGAAAGCACAAATTTTTTGTAAGAATTTAAGTAAACAACCGATAACATCAATAACAACAAAAATGTGATTTTGAGAGAGAGAGAGAGGAAAAAAAAGAAAAACAAAAGAAATTAACCAGAAGAAAAAGAAAGAAAGAAAAGAGAAATCAAAAATGAAATCCAGTAGATGTGCACAAATCGAAAAACAACAACAACAACAAAAACAAAAAAAAGGTTCGATAATAAAATATAATTTATTAAAATAAAATGATTCACACGAGTGTTTGTGTTTGTTTGCGTTTGTTTGTTTGTGTGTGTGTGTGAAAGTTTAAAAGGCAAACAAATAAAAACAAAACAAAAAAAATTATTGAAAATTTTTTACGATTGAATTTTTTTTTTTTTTCTAACGACTTTGAAAACCTTCTGCTAAATTCGAATGAAATTTTTTTTTTTTTTCATTCAGACGCCAGGTGATTTTTTTATTATTAATAATAATAATAGAAAAGGTTTTGAACCCTCGTCGTACACGACCCTCTCCCCTCCCACCCCGCTGACATTACTTAAATTTATCAAATCCTCGATTTATTGATTTTTCCCTTAAATCTTTGATTATTCCACCGCCTTCTATATTTTTTTTTAGACAAACACGCGAAAAACGTAAACGTTAATTTACATAAATAGTTTTAACAACAAATTTATTGTTTATAACAAAATTCTTATTTTCCTTATATGGTAAATGTTTAATAAAAAACGTTTTTTTTAATGGCGACGTTTTTACGTTTATACCACCGTTAATTTTTTTTCATACACCTGATTTATTTTCGTTTTGATTTATTTTCCTTATTATTATTATTATTATTATTATTATTATTTTTCTATCGTTTTGTAATTTTCAAACGATTTTTTTTTTTCGATTTCGATTTCGATTCGATTCGATTCTACAACGGTTTCGCTCGTTTTTCCATTATATTTTTCGACACGTTTTCTTTTTTTTTTTATATCGATACAACGGAATAAATAATAATAATATTATATTCAAATATTAGGATCGAAATAAATTATATATGTATAGTATGTGACGTCATAAATACGTGAGGGGGAGGAGGGGAGGGGGGAAGGGAAAAAATAAAGACGTTTTGCATAACGTTTGTAAATAAAACATCAAAACCGAAAATTTAAACAGACATTTATCACCTAGACTTAAAACTGCACCCAGGAGAGATTCAGTAAAAAACTTTTCCACCTTTATTAAACCGGGACACTATTATTATTATTATCATCATCATCATCATCATCATCATCGTCACCAACCGTTTCATTTCGTTTTTATTTTTTTTTATTTTTTCAACTTGAAATATTATTTATTCAGGAAAATTTTTGTGCGTTTAAAAAGTATTAGACGACAGAAAAGCGACAGGTTTCAGTTTAAAAAAAAAAAAAAGCTTTTAAAAAAAAATTAAAACGTGACGTCGTATACAAAAAAGGGCGGGTCCCGTTAAGGGCGGAGGGCGGGGGGAGACGAACTGAGTTTTATGCGTTAAACACGTTTAATACGTTTTTGAACGTATAACAGAATATTTAATTAATTTAAAATCATCGGTAAAATGACGTAAAGGGACCGAACGATCCGACCAATCGGAATCGTCGTTTTTTACTTTTTTAAATTACAAAAACCGATTTTTAAATAGAAAAAAAAAAAAAAAAATTCACACAAAAGCGATGGGATAAACGGGGAAAAAACTGGTTTTAAAAACGATTGTCCCCTTCATATATTTCATGCAAAAAAAAAAAAATTTCAATAACGGGTGGATTAATAATAATAATAATAATAAATGCATGAAATTCGAACGATATTTAAAGGAATCATTTATACTTATTAACTTTGTGTGTTTTTGCGTGTGTGTGTCGAGAATTTCATTTTCATGGCTTGGCAGATTCCGTATGAGGGTTTTTTTTTTTTTTTTAAAACACAAAACAACAGCAAACGATAAACTACTATTAAACAACAACAACAACAACCTTTAGTGGTGTTTGTTCGTCTGTCAACACAAATCAAAAAGGGTTTATTATTATTATTGTTTTAATATAATATTTCTTTTGTGTGTTTAATACAAGTAATGACGTGATAATGACGGTTGTCAAATAATGAATCTATCAGGTTTGTTTTGTTTTTCCTCTTGTAATCTTCATTAATTATGACGTCAGAATCCTCCTCCTCCTCCTCCTCCTTCCTGTTTCTTTATCATTTTTGGTTTTTAGTACGGTCCAACTACAAACGATCTATTGATTGATCGATCGATGTTTTTCTTCCGTTAATCGATTCATATTTTTCCTTTATCAATATTGTGAATAAGGGTAGGGAGTGAAGAAGGGATGAAGGAGGGGGGTAAAACGCAGAGAAAAAAAAAGGTGGGGAAAAAAATAATGATAATAGTGGTCGGAGTTAATAAATTATTATTATTTATTTTTATTTCGTTTGCCGTAATATTGTTTTTAATTTTTTCACGGGGGAAGGGGAGGGGAAAATGTCGAGGGAAAAGTTAAAAACGTGATCGAGAGAAAAGATTCCAAAACCTCAATGATAAATTTGAAAATTTTTTAAACCGTAAGTAAATATACAAAAAAAAAAAAACGTCACACGGTTTACATTATTCGTTTTATTATTTATCGTTGTCTCCCCGATTTTTTTTTTTGCATTTTCCTTTTTTCATCTCTCTCTCCTCCCCCCTCCCCGTTCAGCCCAGCCGCTTTTTTACTCCTCGCATTTTTTTTTTGGCCCCCCTCTTGTTTTTTTTTTTTTTAAACAATAATAATAACGTATACGCGATAGATTGTTGTCATTTTATATGAGTGAAACTCCCATTTTTTTGCTCTTGTCATTTTAATGAAAGTTATGGGTGGGTGATAGGGATAGAAAGTGAGAGAAAAGGGATGCGAACGTGTGTGAGAAAGAGAGAGAAACAAGAGTGAAGAGAGATTTAATGAGATAGATGAATAGATCGTTGTATACGATCTTTTTCCATAATTTGCATTCTGTATTAATGATTGATATTATACGAGGAGTGGGGGGGGGAAGAGGGAGAAGGTGATTAATTGAACGTGATGACAATTTCAATTTCACCATCATAATATTATTATTATTATTATTTTTGGCATTAAATTTCTCCCCCCTTTTGTGAAGCTTTTATATTTATATTTAATATTATTCATGGAGGAAAGGGGAAAACCCGAAAAAAAAATTTTTTTTTCTCTCTTCCATCAGAGGAAAATTTTTTAATCCAGTTTATTTTAAGTACGAAAATCAAATAAAAAAGTTTTTAAAATAAATAAATAGATAAATTTAAATTGATTTAAGATGCCGGATAGAGAAGAAAAAAAAAATTATGAGATGATAAAAAGAAAATATTTTTATATAATTAGCATATTGTAAAAAATAAAAATCATCATCGTGACAAGAATTTTCTAGAATACAAAATGTTTAAACAAAATCTTTTTTATATTTTTTGTTATGAATTTAATCCATAACTTTACAAAACAATTTATATATATATTTATATTATTTGTAATATTAATGCAAAATGATTAATTATAATAATAAGCATAATTTATTTATTTACTAAAAAATTTCATTCCAAAAACAAAAAACCGTTAAAATTTAAACGGATGGAAAAAATAAAAAAAACTTTTCACAAAAGGTAAAAAAAAAGGAAAAAATTTTAATGGATTTTTCCTGTTTGAAATTAAACCTTTTTTTTTACCTTTTGCATAAAATTTTACAAAAAATTCATTTAAATAAATAAATAAATAACATCAATAACTTTTTTTTTATCCATGTATTTATTTATTTATTATATTGTTAATAAGAATACTTTGTTTGTTTTTTTTTTTTTTTTTTTTACTTAAAAAATAAGGAAGTAAAATTTTAAGGGTTGTTGTGGTTGTTGTTGTTGTTGTCGTTAAAGAAAATGTCGGAAAATGAATGAAAAAAAAAAAAAAGTATAAAAGCATCTCATAATCAACGGTAGCATCTGCCTAAATTTTCCTCGTTAAAATTTTTTCTTTTGTTTTATTTTATTTTATTTTTTTTATATATATAAAAAAAAAGAAGAAAAAAAACTTGGCACGCTTTTATATAAAGCAACAGTTTTTTAAATTTGAAAAAAAAAAAGTTTTTCCCCCTCCCCCTCACCATCTTCCCTTCTCTCCGTTCCCCTCCAAAAAAAAAAAAAATTAAATCCATAAATAATTTAATTTTAACTAATAATGTTTATATGTAAACAAAAATGGCGGATTTAATTAATTATCATTGAAGATTTAAATTATTTCGTAAGTTTTTTAAATTATTAAGTTTGCGATGATGATAATAATAATAATTCATTTCTTATTTTATCGTGGCATTAAGTTAAAAAAAAGTCGTTACCTGTCGAACTATTTAAAAAAAGAAAAATCGTTTAAAAAAAAAAGAAAATTTCGTATAGAAAAAAATAAATAAATAAATTAAGTGAGTAAAAGAAAATAAAGAAATGTTAATGATTTACAGAAAAAAAAATAAAAAAGCAGAAGACAAAAGAATTAAAAAAAAAAAGGAAAAAGTTTTGGTTTCAACTTTGATTTTAAATTTCCGTTAAAAAGTTTTCAATTAGTTTTCAAACAACTTTTTTTTTCTCTCTCTCTCTCTCTTTTTTTTCTTCTGTTTCGATGTTATAAAGAAAAACCAAATGAAAAACGAACGGGGAGGGGGAGGAGAGGGAAGCGGGGGAGGAAGAAGGGTGGGTGGGGAAAAAAGGTTTTTCTGCTTTTTTCTGTTTTTTTTTTTTTTTTTTTTTTTCCAATTCTAAAGTTTTATTTATTTAACGCGCGCGTGAGTGTGTGTGTGAGGGTGTGAGTGTATAGAAAAACAAGTTTGAAAATTATATCGTGACGTCATTCATTCTGTTTAATTTTTGTTTTTTATTTTTAAATGAATGATTGAACGGGAATGAAAAATTATTTTTTTATTTTAAAGTGTAAATGGTTATTATTATTCTTATTATTATTATTATCATTCGAACAAAAAAGTTTTTATTACACGTCACGTTTTGTTCACAATTGAACAAAAAAAAAAAAAATTTCGTTTTTTCAAATATGGACGATTTAAAATTTTTTTTTTCACATCGTCTGAAAAGTTATGACGTTTTAATAATTTATATTAAAAAATAATAATAATAATAATAATAATAATTTTTTAAAATTAAAAATCAAGAAAACAAGGAAAGACTTAAATCGGGAAATTGGAAAGAGAGAAAAAAATAAGTAACGGAAGTAGTAGTGTACTTCCTCCCAACGCTCCCCCTGTCTCCGTTTCTCTTCCTCTTTCTCTCCACTCCTCCCATTTTTTCTTTTTTTTTTGCTAAAAAAAAATAAGAAAAATTAATCCGCAATAATAATCTTCTTAACGTTTCCCAGTCTTTTTTTTTTTTTTAAATCTCTTTTAAAATTTTGTTCAAAAAATATAATTTCTCACAAAAAAAAAAATGAAGGAAGGAAGGAAGAAAAGGAAAAAAAAAACATTCTGGAATTTAATTTAAAAATTAAATTTTTTTTATATTATTTTTAGTGTCAACTTGACATTTTCCCTTTTTTTTTCTTTTTTTAAGATCGAAATCCCTCCGAAAAAAAACAGAGAGGGAGAGAGAGGAGGAGAGAGAGAGGGAGGGGGTAGTAAAACCATATTTTTTTTTTTAATCATTTTTAAAAAAATATTTGAAACAATAACAAAAAAAAAAAAGAAAAAAAAAGAAAAAGTGGAAAATTAAAAAGGAAAAAACGTTTTAATATATTTAATAATAATAATAATAATAATAATAGTATGTAACATTTGCTATGTTTCTTTCGTCGTTAATGTTAAAAGTAATTTGACAAAAACCGCATGGAAAAAAATTTTTTTTTTATTTTTTTTTTACTTATGTACGCAAAAAAAAACAAAAACAAAAAGGTTAATTCGTGCGCGCGCGTGCGTGCGTGTGTTTTTAGTTTTTAAGAAGAAAATTACAAAGTAAATCATTTGGGCAATTAATTATTTGTTCAACGTATTCCCCTCTTCCTATCCCCCTCCCCCCTTCCCATTCTGAAAACTGTAATGAATTGTTAAAAGCCATTAAAGAAAAAAGTCGAAAACCTCCGAAAAAAAAAAGAAAAATTTTGCCACGACGTTAAAAAAAATTCACGTCGAGAAAAAAAATAAAAAATATGTTTTGGAAAATATTATTATTATTATTATTATTATTAGGTTTAATAAAAAAAAAAAAAGAAGCAGACGAAAACGTTTGCGACGAATGATTATTGAAAAAATTGTGTATCGATTCATTTAAATAACAAGTTACGAGTTTGTTTTTATACGAATCGTAAATTTTTATTTTTTTGCGGTCGTTTAATGATATCATATGAAAATAAATATAAAATATATTTTTTCTCTCTCTCTCTTTCTCTCTCTATGGAAACTTTGTTTTTTGAAATCCGCCATTTTGTTTTTAAATATAAATTTTTTTTTTTTTCAACCGTCTCACATTTAAAAAAAGTGAACGTTTTTAATTTTTAAACGAAAAACTTTTTTTTTTTTTTTTTTTTGTTAACTCTTAAAAATAATTTACGCCCTTTTTATTTATTTATTTATTTATTTACGTTTAAAACAATTCTTTTTGTTTAAAAAAAAAAGAGAAAAATTATCTTAACTTTTCAGACGTTAATAAATATTAATAACAAAAATAAAAATAAAAAAAATACTTAATTTTTTTTTTTGTGATTCGAAAATATTTTAAACATTTAAAAAATAAATAAATAAATAAATTTTTTAAAACAATATAAAAAGTTAATAAATAAATAACAAAAATTAATTATTTATTTATAAATAATTTTAGTTAAAAACGTTTACGTTTAAAAAAAGAACTTGAAAGTTTTTTTTTTCTTTTTTTTTCTTTTTTTTTGTTATTATTGTTATTATTATTATTATTGTTTTTGTTTAAATTCGTCTGTTTGTTTGTTTGTTTGTTTATTTAACAAATAAAACTCATCACGAGTCTAAATGAATTAGTTTTTAGTATACATATATATATATATTCAAAGAAAATGCGTTGAAAATGTCCGACATTAAGAACTTTTCCCATTCTAAAGCGTCATTCATTCATGGGAATAAATCTTTTTTACTTAATCATAATTAGTTTATGTGTTTTTTTTTTTTTACAAAAGAAAATTTTAAAATTTTCCCTTGTAAAAGAAAATTATTTTTTATTATTATTTAATAATCCTAATTGAAAAAATTATTATTATTTATAATAAATATATCCACGTGTAATAAATAAATAAATGAAAATAATGACAAAACAGAAAACGCGCAAAATTGATTCAAAAATTTCGCTTAAAAAAGTGTATTTAAGTCATAAGTTAAACATGAGCGAAATTAACCTTTTTAAATTTCGTATTTTTTTCAAAAAGTTCATATAATCGAGAAAAGGGATAAGAAAAGCGTGGGAATAATTTTGTAAATTTTTTTTTTAGGTTAATTTCCGTTAATTTTTTTTTCTAGAGCCCCGGTATATTACTATCTATTGCATCTTAAAGTACGTGTACTAATAATTACATAACGCTTATTTATTTTTTTTTTTATTAAATCGCCAGTAAATGGAAATTAAATTTTTTTATTTTTTAAGAATTGTTCGTTCGTTTGTTTGTTTGTTTGTTTGTTTGTCTTTTATTTTTGAAAATATTTTTAAAAAAATAAAATAAAAATTTTCACGGTTGTATTATTTATATATGAAAAAAATTTAAAATATTTTTATTTATATATATATATATATATATATTTTTTTTTTTTTGAAAAAAATAAAAGGAAATAAAAAATTTTTTTTTTTTTTTTTTTTTTTTACTTATGCTTTTGAAAGTTTTTATTTATCTGCATTTTAAAATAAAAAGAAAAGTTTTGAAGAAAAAAAAAAGGAGAAAAATGTGTGAGAAGAGTATAAAGAAAAGAAGAAAATAAATTATTTTCTGTTTTCGTGCACAAAACTTTCTTTTTTATAAGAAAAAAAGAAAAAAAGAAGGAAAGAAAAAAAAAAAAGGAAAAAGATTGAAAAACGTAAAAACGTAATTTTTGTTATCAAAGATAAAAATAAAAAAAAAATAAAAATAAAAATAAAATTCTTAATTTTTTTTTTTTTGTGGGAAAAGAAAATTTTTTTTTGTTTTTTTCACAATTGTTTCAAAAACTTAAAATTGACGTCACCTGTTCCAGATTTTTTTTAATAGTCGGCTGTGGAATACAAACGGCAGTTAAAAACAAAATGGAAAGTCATAATTGTTAAAAATAAAAATAATGCGTGTTGAAAAAAACAAAAAAAGTTAAATTCGTGTATAAAACGGTGAGAAAAATAATATGGCAAAATGAGCAGGAAAATAAAAATAAAAATCGGTGAAGGGGAAGGGGAAGAGGGGGGGGTAATCATTGTCGTGGCGGTAGAAAAGAAATTATCTCTTTTTTTCTCCCCTTTCCCTTATCTTTAAAAGTTAAGAATCACGAAATAAAAATAAATTAATAATTGTTTTTTTTCGTTTTTCTTATTCCACTTATGAATTTTCTTTTTTCTTTTCGGTGTATTTAAATTTAAGTGCTACCAACCGTATACGATAAAAAAAAAAAAAAATTTCCAATTTTGAAAACGAATAAAAAAAAGGTGAGATTACGTACGTGGTAGTGAGTGAATGAGTGAGCGAGTATGTGTTTGCATGTGTATGCATTGTTATCCAACTTTCTAGAATAATTTTTATATCCGGTCGTAAATAATAATAAAAAAAAAAAAAAATATTACATGTGCATATGCGCATATACCTTTATTGCAAATTTAACTATATCCGGTTTCGCAATAAAACAAAAAAAACGTTATTTTATTTATTTATTTATTGCTTAAAAAAAAAAAAAAAAAATTTCAATTTAAATTTTTTTTTCAAATAATTACGTAAAGTATAACGAGAGTGACGATGACGACGACGATGACGACGACGTCTACGAGGAAATTAAATGCATGAAATAATAATAATAATAATAATAATAATAATAATAATAATGATAATGATGATAATTACGTCGGGAGTAAAGGCGAAAAAAGAGTAATAATAATAATAATAATAATAATAATAAAACAGAAAGAAAAATGTTAAAATTCATGTTTTTCTCTCATTAATTTATTTAAACCTTTTCATTTACGAGTTAATAATTAAATAAAGGTCACACATAAAAACTTTTTTTTTTTTTGTAAAACGACGAGTTAAAAAAGGGTTTTAAATTTTTTTAGGTTTTTATAATACAAATGTCATGATGGAAAATGAAGAAAACGCTTTTGCTAACAATGGTTTTAATTTAAAATAGAAAGCCCTCTTGCTTTTTCCTTCTCCTCCTTCCCCGCCTCCCCTACTCCTCTCTGTTTTGGAAAAATTTAATCGGGGAAATCGGAGAAAAGGGAGGGAAAAATGAGGGGAAGAGAAAACAAAGACAAGATTAAAATTTTATTTTAAAAGCTTAACTAATTGTGCAACAATAAATACAACCGAACAAAACTGGTGGCTTTTTATGTTTGGGGAGGAAAAAAAAAAAAACAAACAGACGACAACGATGATGATGATGATGATGATAATAAATATTTTATCATAGTCGGATTTTTAAATAATAATAATAATAATAATAAACTAAAAGAGATTTTGCAAAAAAAGAGAAAAAATCATTGACGAACTAATAATATTTGTCGACGAAAAGATAAGACAAAGAAAAAAAAAGAACAGATCTATTCAGGAAATAGCCAAAAAATCTACCGGAAATTAAACCAAAAGGATTTGAAAAAGATTTTATCGCTTTTCTAAATAATGTTCAATTGAAAACAAAAGAGAGATACAGTTAAAAAAAAAATGATGATGATGATGATGATGAAATACAATTATTATTCATTTTTTGCAAAAAAAAAAAAAACAAACTTAAGTCAAGTATCCGTGAAAAACTTTTATTTTTTTCCGTTATAAAATAAATAAAAGAAAAACCTAAAGAACAATTTAACAAAAGTATAAAAAAAAAAAGTTCGTTGCGCCGGAAATTAAAACGTGAAAAAAAAAAACAGTTTTTACGTAATAATAATGATAATTAATTTTTTTAAAATTATTTTAAATAATAAAACTAGAAATCATCATTTAAAAAATCGTTTGTTTGTTTGTTTTTTATTAAAACAACAAATAATATTTTTTTTCTATCGAGATCGATCAATCAATCAATCGATGGATCGATAAAAAGAAAATCGATTGGAAAACTGTAATTTAATAAATAATTTAATAACATTACGAAAATGGGAATAAAAAAAAAAAAGTGAGAGAGTGGGAAAGAAAGAAAAAAAAACAAATAAATAAAAAAATAATAATAATAAATCCAAAATATAAGAATAATAAAAATAATAATAATAAAATATTGTCAGATAAAATAAAGAAAAGCAAAAAAAAAAAAAAAAACGGAAAAAACGGAAAAAAACCGGAAAATTTCACTTATATATATTGAATTCTAAATTTTGATAATAACAAAAGAAAATAATAATAATAATAATATTAAAAATAAACGAAAACTTTAATTTAAAAATGATATAAATAAAAATAATAATAATAATAATAATAATGATAATAGTAAATAAATAAATAAATAAAAAAATGAAAATCTCAAGCGGTGAAATACTATTAAAAAATAACGGAAATCAATTTACAACCGCCGCTATTAAAACTAAATGACACACGTGTTATAAAAGAAAAATTTTTTTTTCTCTCTTTCTCTCTCTCTTGGTTTTATTTTGGCTTATTTCTTTTTTATTCTTCACCTTTTCTTTTATTTTTTTGTTGAATTTGATATTTTATTGTTATTATTATTATTATTATTATTTTATGAAACCTAAAAGATTTTATGAAAATAAAATAGAATTTTCTTTTTTCTCTTCCATCCTCCCCCCCCCCATTCCGGTCTAACCGTAATAAATTAAATTTTTCTTATTATTATTATTACTATGAGAAAATATTTTTCTACGACGTGTGAATTATTATTATCATTATTCGTGTAGGTAATAATAATAATAATAATTTTATTTAACGCGATAAAGGTTTGAATGATTTTTAAACGGAGCCAAAAAAAAAAAACGAGAGAGGGGGAAAGGGGAAAGGGGAAAGGGGAAAGGGGAAGAAAAGTTATTAAATTATCACGATGATCGTGTTATAAAAAAAAAAATTATTTTAATTTAAAAGTAAGGTAATTCTCCCTCTCCACAACCCTTCATCCCCGAACAAGAAAACGTTGCTGTTGTTGTTTTGTTATTTGAGTGAAAATTATCGTATGAATGAAGTACGTTATTTAAAAGAAAAAAGGTCATTAACCTCAAATTGTTTAACGAATCAAAGAACGTAAAAAATATTTGTCACTAGTCGTTGACAATAAAATTAAATGACGTAATTTAGTACTGCTAAGTGAGGAGCTTACGAAAACGACATTTTCTTTTTTTTTCTTCTCTTTTTTTTATCTTTGATTTTTTAAATTATACAAACAGACGAGAGCAAAAAAAAAAATTAAAAATAAATTTGTAGTAATAGGATTTAAAAAAAAAAAAGATTAATAATAATAATAATAATAATAATGAAAAATTCGATTTTACGAACGTTTTTAAAAATAATATCGAAAAATTTTTTAACGTAAATTAATTCTAACGATTGTCGTTCGTTTGTTTGTTTGTTTTTTAATTAAACAACGATTTTATTTATTGTTATTGTTTAATTTCGTACTAATAATTACGAGAATAAATTTTATTTAATTAAAAAAAAAAATTGAATGAGAATTTATTCAAACCCGAAATTATAATAATTATAACCGTTAAAAAAAAAAAAATTTTTTTTTAATTAAAAAAATTACCGAACAAAATGGCTTAATTGGTAATTTTTCGTATTGTTGTGTTCTCTCGTACAAAAAAAAAAAAAAAAAAAAAAAAAAAAAACAATAACCGAGTTTATAATTAAATTTGTTCTTTTCTATACTGAAAAAGAATATTAATTATAAATTCCAAAAAAAAAATTTTTTTTTATTTATTTTATTTTCCTTAGGCAATTGAAAGTGCTCGGTAAAGAAGGAAAATGAACGGGGAAAAAAAATAAGGAGGAAAACGAGTAAAATGAAGTTATGTACGCCATTTTGAGATTTCTTTTCATTTTTTTTTTTTATAATTTTTATCACGAAGAAGAAGAAAAAGAAAAAAAGAAAATTTTTCTTGATTTTTTTTTATTTTTTCTATTTCATTAAACGTGGCGGTTGTTGTGATTTCTTTTCCTTTTTTTTATTTTGTTTTTCATAACTTTTAATATAAAAAGAAAAAATAAAATGAAAATTTTCACGGGTTTTTTTTTTTGAGGGTAATTTTCGTATAAATTTCAATTTATCGGAGCCCACGTGTACTCAAACGTAAACAAATAAAAATAAGAGAAGAGGGTTTTTAAATTTTAAATAAATTCAACTTAGATTTAATTTGATTGGTCGATATTATTCACATGATTCATACGAATTTATACGATGTTTTACGAAGTTTTACGAACTTGGCGTTTTATTATTCGAAATAAATCTTAAATATTGCGTTTAAAACAATAAGAAAATAATGAATCTTTGGGATTTAGAAAATAGTAATAATAATAATAATATAATAATAGCTTTGGGTTTTAAATTACTTGAGAAAAGTTTTTAAAAATTATTAATTATAATTTTTATTTTTAATAAATGGTAATAATAATGATAAGTTTTTGTTTTTTTTTGAAATTTATTTAATGAAAATATATATATTTATTTTCGAATGAATGTTTTGTTAACTAAAAAAGTTTTTTGTTTTTTTTTTTTTTATTAAAACAATAACCGGAAGTCGTTAATAATTTTTTTTATTGTCTTCGATTCAAATGCAAAAAAAAATTTAAAATAAAAAAAAGAAATAAATTACGTCATAATTTTCATTTTTTCGTTAAAAAAAATGGTATATATTATTAACATATAATTTTATTGGAATTTTACTTCTCTCTCACTTCCTCTCTCTCTCTCTCTCTATCTATTTAATCCGGAAACAAATTTTTTTATTATTAAAATTTCATACTGATAACAACAACCAAACAAACATTTTGTACATATCAGTTTAATTTTTTTTTTTTTATCGTTTGTTGTAATCGAGAAAATTTTCGCGTTAGTAAAAATCATTTATAAATAAAATTTTATTAACTATTTAAATAAATAAATTTAACAAAGGTTATTATTATTATTATTATTATTATTGCATCTTAAAAATTTTTTTTTTTAAATTTTATTTTTAACCCTTAAGCATTAAAATCATTTCTTTTTTTGAGATAATAACAAATGAACCGGACTCCATTGAACTACCTTAAAGTCTTTAATTTATTTTTTTTACTCCCCCCTCTTTTTTTTTTTTAAATTTTCTCCCTTTAATTTTATTTATAAAGTAAAAATTTTTAAAGATTTTTAATGATGTTCCCTTGTTCCCTCCTTTCCCCCCCCTTTTTTTAAATAAAGGTAAAGTAAAAAAAGGGAAAACAATTTCATTTGTTAATTAGTCATTCGTATATAATATTATTCGTTTTAAATAAAAAAAAAAAAAAAATTTTGTTTTTGTTATACGAATTTAACGAAATAACCTTTTTTTTTTTTTTTTTTTGGAAAACGATGACGTGAAAAATAATTCGGAACATCGTTATTATTATTATTCTCTCTTTCTCTCATTAAAAAGCAAAAAAAAACCTTTATTAAAATGGCTTAGGAAAGGAAAATAAATAAATAAATGAAAAAAAAAGTAAACATTTCGGCATTGTTATTATTATTTATTTATTTATTTAATTTTAAAATTAGTAGACAATTTTTTATCGTGACGTATTTGTTACTCTCTCTCTCTTTCTTCCTCTTCCCCTTTCCCTCTCTCTCTCTCTTTCTTCCTCTTCCCCTTTCCCTCTCTCTCTCTCTTTCTCTTTATTAAAAAAAAATTTATTTAATAAACTAAAAATTAAAAAAACACGCGATTTTTTTTTAATTTTTAATATGGAGTAGAAAAAGTCACGCTCTTTCGTTTATTAATTTTAAATAATAATATTTACTCACCGAAAAAAAAAATTATTATTTTTTTTTTAAATCAGTGCTGCCACGTTCACGAAAACAAATTTTTTTTTTTTTTGTTTTCGAAAAGAAAATTTTTTTTATTTAAAAATCAATTTGTGTGCGTGTATAAAAAAAAATAAATAAATAAACAAATAAACAAAAGTTTATTTATTTATTATTAATCAATTATTATTTTTTTGAAAACTTTATTTAAATAATAATAATAGTAATAATAATAATAATAATAATAATAATAATAATAATAATAATAATAATAATAATAATAATAATAATAATAATAATAATAATAATAATAATAATAATAATAATAATAATAATAATAATAATAATAATAATGATAATAATAATGGTTAACATGTTTTTTTTTTTTTAACGTCGGAAATTGCGTGTTCCAAAAGCGATACCATTTATTTTAAAAACCTCGTAATTACTGGGCGAGAGAAAATTAATTGCAAATGGTGACGAATCATTCATCACGAATTTTGGAGTCTTTCGTGTTTTTTGGTTTTACTACGACCCACATCATCATCATCATCATCATTATTATTATTATCGTCATGACGATGATGTTTCACTCTATTCAATCCTCTTTCCCTCTCTCTCTCTCTTTCTCTCTTTTTTTTTTTTTTTACATCTCATTCCCAAGCTTTAAATTTTATTTCAATTACACACCGAACTGAAAATTGTTGTTGTTTTTTGTTTGTTTTTGTTTTTTTTCTGTTGCGGTTTTCATTTTTATTTAAAAAAGCAAACAAAAAAAAAAAAAGAAAATTACTTTGAATTAACAAAACGTGACGATTTTATTCAAAGTCTCTGCTTTTTTTTTTTTTTTTATGTTTTTCCTGTTTTAAATATAATAAAAAAAAAAAAAATTGTTTTAAAGAGTTCATTGACCTATATTATTATTTATTTATTTTTCACGTGATGTATTATAATTTACAAATATATTTATAAATATTTATTTTTAATCAAATATAATTTAAATATAATAATTTGGAAAACAAAACACAGAGTTTTATCACAAACACTCTCTCAACTTTTTTTATATATTATCGATTGTTTATATATATAAATTTATTTAAGTGTATAACGCGGTTATTTAAACATACAAAACCTTTTCGTGTTTTAAAACTAAGGGTTTAAGTTAATTAATTTGTTAACATTCGTTAATATAATATCGATTAAAATAATAATTAATATCACGTGATTATTTTATTCTTTTCTCTCTCTCACGTGATACTTTTCTTTCGACACGATTTTTTTATTTATTTCCACGATTTTTCGGAAAATAATATTAATGAGAAGAAAACGTTAGAAAAAAATTTTTTATAAAATTTTCTTTTTTGTTGTCGTTGTTGTTTTTCGACCCTCTTAATAATCATAATCCATACAAAAAAAAAAGGGAAAAATTTCATCTTGACTTAAAAGTCAAAAAAAAAAATTTTTTTTGCCTAGTAAAAAAGTGGGGGAGGGGGGAGGGGAGAAAAAGGAAAGACTTTTGCTCTCGTGAGCCCTTTTTTTCATGCTTAGGGTTTTTCGTTTACCAATATATCTTCTTCTTCTTCCTCTTTGTCATTCTTTTTTTTTATCTTCTTGTTCATTTTTGTTTTTTCTTTTTTTTTCCTCTGTCCTTTTTATCTAATAATAAATCTATTTTTTCTCCTTTCTCCCACCTCTCCTCCTCCTTTCCCCCCTACAAACCTTCGCACGATGAATTTTAAACGAAAAAAAACAAAATATAATCACGTTAATAACATTAATCCGAAACGATTTTTCTTTTTTGAAATGATTCTGATGATAATAATAATAATAATATATTTAAATATAAACGTATATATTTATCACAGAAATGTATAAATATATGATTTTGTCACATCATATATATATATATATATAATATATATTATTATTTTTTATTCTCGATTCGTTTTCGTTTAAAAACAAAAAAAAAAAAATTTAAAGGCGTAGATTTTATTTATATATACGTATTTGATATGCGTATAATGTATTTATATTATGTATAAATAAATAAATAATATAATATATTATTCGTGATTTATTATTTATTTAAATTTATTATAAATAGTTTGATAGTGAAGTTGGAGACGCGAAAAAAAATTAAAAATTATTTTGATGGAAATAAAAAAATTTATTTTATAGGTAAGGAGGAAAAGAATTATATTGTAATTCAGTATAATAATATATATAAAAGAAAAAATTAAGGATTACGGATAAATAAATTATTGTCACATTACAAAAAAAAAAAAATAAATTAAATAAAATAAATTAAAACGATAGGAAACGATGTTAAAAGTTATATAAAAACGTGTTTTTTTTTCTAAAAAGAAATTGTTTCTTCCTTATTTTATCTTATTTTTTTTTCTAAAACCACGTATATCAGGTTTTCTCATTTTATTCCCTCTTTAAATAATATATATTGCGTTAAAGATTTAGTTAGTAGATTTGTGATTTTGATTTTCCCACAGCAGTGATTTTTAACCATTTTTTTTTCTTTAAAAAAAAAAAAAAATCACGATTCGAAAAAAGGGAAAACTTATACCGTGTTACAAAACAATTTATTTATTATACAAAACGATTTATGTCAATTTATTTAAAACAAAAACGTTTTTATTAAATTATTTATTTTTTTATTTTTTCTTCCTGGAATCAATCAGTCAGTCAGTCATTCATTCAGTCGGGAGTAAAGGGAATGAATGAATAAAATCGATTACGCATAGAATTGCTAATAATAATTATTTTTTTGTTTGTTTTTAGGGTCGACGCAACAACAATCAGACGATTATAGATCCGCTAGAGATTCAAACGAATACGATTCTGATAATAATAATAATAATAATTTAAATATGATGTCATCAAATTTTCGAGGACCTTATTTCGATACATCCGTATCGAAAAATGTGACGGCGTTAGTTGGTAAAACGGCTTATTTAAATTGCAGAGTACGAAATTTGGGTAATAAAACGGTAAGTTTTTTAATTATTTAAATGATGAGTGAGTGAATGAGAATGAATGAGAATGAATGAAAATTATTATTATTAATTTTTGTAACGGTTTTCCGGAAAATATCGATTTGAAATGGGAAAAAAAATACGAGTAAGAAATTTTATAAAAACACATCAAATCGGGTTAAAGCACTAAAAATTTTTTGTTTTATGAAATTTTCCTCTTCTCCCTCCCCACCCCTCCCCCCCCGAAAAAAAATGTAAAAAATTTTTATTTTATTTTATCTTTTGTTCATTTGTTTCGTTTGAAGAAGGAAAAAAGCAGAAGAGAAGAGAAAAAATTTTTTTTTTTTTTTTTTTTTTTACAAAAAGAATTTTCCGAAAGCGAAATTTTTTTGTTTGTTTCAAAACAGTTTTCTAGGAAAAAAAAGAAAATGGCGAAATATTTCAGTTGGAATATTTTTTTTGTTTTTCTTTTTCACGGCGGTTAATTTTTTTTTTTTTTTATGGTATTTTTCTGATGGTTACGTACGTGAAACATCCGTTGATAAATGGTTAGATGGATTCAATATTTTTATTTGAATTATTCATAAAAAAAAAACCTCATATAATACTTTTTTTTTTTTTACATGCGAGAGAGAGAGAGAGAAAAAGGGGTGGGGGAAAAAAAAAAAGGAAAACGCGATCGCGTGAAAAACTAATCCGTTCAAATTTTAAAAAGGAAAAGCCGAAGGAAAGGAAAAAAAAAAAATTCCGCGGGAAAAAATTTCTTTTTTTTTTTTTTTTATTCTCAAGCGAAAAATATTTTATGATGATTGAATTTTCCATCAGTAAAACATGGGCGAAGATGTATATATAAATTATCATCATCATCATCATTATTATTTTCAGTTTTTTTTTTTTTTTGATAAATTGCTTTTGAAAATCCGCCATTTTTACTACTCAACCATCATCCGATTTAACAAAAATTTCTTATGGCTTTTAAATTTTATTATTTTATGTAAACGTGGAACTAGAAAAAAAGAAAATTTTTTTACAAAAAACGAATTAAAAGCATTTTTTTAAAATAATTATTATTACGACGTGTCAATATCGTTTAGTTCTTTACGAAAAAAAAAAAAAAAAAAGAAAAACAAACGTTTACGAGTATTACAATCATTACAACAAATAACATCCGATTATAATTACTTAGAAAACCTTTAACAACCAACAACAAAAACAACAAACAACTTTTATCCAATTAAATAATTTTCAATAACGTTTCGATAATGGTCGCAACAACAAACTTCACAAAAAAAAAATTTAAACGTACAAAAAAGAAAAAAAGAAAACATTTTAAATATTATATGTTTAGCTTATGTCAATTTAACAGGTGCCAAGTTTTTATTTTATAAACGGTATTTACGCGGTCGTGTAAAAATAAAGTAAGTATTTCCTCTTTTTATTCCCTTTTTGCATGCACTCGTAATTTCAATAAAAAAAATCGAACGCGGGGTTTTAAAAAAATTTTTTTTTCCTTTTTTTTCAAATCGAACGGATAAAAAAAGGAAATTATAATAACATCCTCACTCTGTTCGTGACAAAATCAAATAATTTACCATTAATAAATAAGTTTATGAAACTT